>NC_056728.1:1759415180-1759432680 GCF_019279795.1 Protopterus annectens | reverse complement strand
AATTCATTCATTTAATTAAAATATAACGTCTTGGCGCTTCTACTACTTCTGTAAAGAAGACTCAAGGCAATCATTCTTCTTGTTCAGAAAATGTATGTCAAATGCTAAAGTTGTTCTTCTGTTAACTTTTTAAGTGGAAAAAAACACAAATGTCGGTCACTTATAAAAGGAGGAAGACAAACGCTTGACTTTCATGAAACTGTCTGATTAGTATTTGCTTTTTCTCTGAAAAATAGCAACCTGGAATGTGTTTACATAAAATAAAAATATGGCAAACTTGAAAGAAGTAAAAAAAAAAATATGCTAATTTTTTTAATTGCTTGGCATATTGTTTCTGCCTGAAGTCTGTTTTGGTTGATTATAGTAAGGAACTGGAGCTGTGTGTATAAGTGTGTGTGTGTGTGTGGGGGGGGGGGGGGGGGTAGAGCTGTGGTGAGTTTCTATCATGCATTAAGCAGATGTTCTTTCATCATCTTTTTGATTGTATTTTTTGCATTTATTGTGAAACATTTATTTATAAGTTGTTACCAGACCTGAAAGGGAAGTGTTTCAGTTGTGGATGCTAGTTCCCACCATTTTTAAAACAGGACAAAGAAGAGATGTCATTTGCATTTGTTCAGCAGGCAAATTAACTTTCCTGAAATTAGTTTCTCTGTTAGCAAATTATTTAGTCCTCTTGTCTGATACTGATAGCATCTTCATAGTCCAGTGCATTTGCATTATAGTTGTTTTATTTTTACAGCAAGTTATGAGACTTGTCTTCCCTTTATCTGCCCTAGTTTTGTAGAAAATCTCTGATTTTTGCCTCACTACCTGTCTGATCAGGAGGGAAACACAATTCAAACTATAGCCAGCTGTAAAAATACTGCCATGTACATGTTATGTTTTATTAGTTTACTGCTTCTTTGGTTATGGGAATCTGTACAAGTGTTCTGTCAACAGTAGACCAGTATTCAAATTTTGCTAATGAAACATTATTTTGGATGGTATATCAATGGCTGTATGTCATAATATTGAGAATTGGACAATATTGACATGAAACACTGTACAAGAGAAAATGTAATTATTTTTTTTGTAAATTCCAGTGAAAAATATACAGAGAAAAATATCTGTGTTGCAATTGTTATAGTTTTGTGTCATTTTAAAATCTTGTCTTGGTTAATATGCATCTGTCAAATGCTAAAATAGAGTGGCGGGCAGCAAATCCTCTGAAATATAAACTGCCAACAACCGTATATTTTCCCTCTTCCTTGGTGGCTGTGACATGTATAAACTTGAATTTGACAAACTATGGTGTCCACCACTAATAAAACCATTTCAAAATGTTATTGTTAACCCCATTGTGTTTTGTTGGTTTATTGTCAGCTGCATTTTCTCTGCAATTATATTGCAATTCTATATATTCTGCATCAAACTAAATTATTTAAAACAGTGTCAGTATAATATTCAATACTTTAATGTTACTCTCATATATACTGTTCTTCTTTTGGCTTTTTGGGAAAAGGGGTCGCCACAGCAGAACTCCGGTCCGCTAACAATTGGCAGTACATTTTTACGGTGCCAAGGTGCCAGCACGATGCCCAACCTTCAACAAAGGCACACCCATTCACGCATGTCTTTCAAAGGCCACTCGACCGTGGGGAGGACATGCAGACTCCACACAGAAGGCGTTCCAGCCGACAATTGAATGGGAGAACCTTTTGCTGTGATTGCTGTGAGGCGACAACGCTACCACTGCACCACCGCAGCTTTTAAAAATCAATGTATGCCTTCTGGGCACTTTTCACAAAAAGTCTTTTTATTGGGATGATAGCATGGGTCCCCTCAAATTATCTATGGCATGATCCCAGTTATTCTGTTTAGGGGGTAATATATAATAATTAACCATGGGATGGATTATTTTCAGCACAAAAAGGGAAACTGGCTAGGATTAAAATGACCCTAAAGGGCAGCTAGCCTAGTGCTTACCTATAACCTATAAAATGTGTATTGTAGTGAAAGAACAGTATTACTTTTTTCTGGCAGATAATCCATAAAACCATGTACACTACCTGCATCAAGATGGTTTTGTTTTCTTACAGCTGTTAAGTGTATCCCTGAGATTTTCATTTGCTTCTATGAACTACATATTTTTATATAATAAGTTAAATTTGGTATGTAGATGATTTACTAATAAAAGCAGTTATCAAAGCGTGCATCATTCCCATGGTAAAGTCTTCATTACTTGTAGAAAGAAGTTTGATAGCTGCAGTAGCCACTCTGAAATATACCTCACAGTGGCATATTCAAACTGCCATTTTTTCTACCAGCCCAATAATATTTATGACCATAGACAATTTTCTGTCTATAAACATATAGTACAGCTATGGAACCAAACTAAATGCAAGCAAATGCCAGATAATGTGTACAAAGTGCCAGAAACTGCAGTAAACTGATGTAGTATCATGCGAGTATTGTCACATACATGTATATATGCATGCACGGTATATTGCAGGTAATTTCTCAGGATTCACATTAGAAAGGGGAAACAGAAGGTTAATTAAATTCTGTTACACAATATTACTAAAAAAGTTAGCACATTAAGTAATGTAAATGTGAAATAGCAACAGATCACCTTTATGCCTTTTTTTTGTAAAGTAATTTTAGTATAATGTGATAATGTTACCTTTGTATGTGGGTAATCCAGGTAAGCCCTGCATTATCCTCACACATAACACAAACTTGATCTAATGCATTTCTTAAAAAAAGATTTATTTATTATATATTATATTATAATATAATATATTATTATTATAATATTATATTATATTATTATAATATATTTATTATATATTTTATTATATAGCTCACCAGCTTAAATATAAACCCCTATATCACTAGATGGGTTGCAAACTGGCTCAAGGACAGAACCCACATGGTTAGAATTGCTGGAGCCATGTCAGACTCCAAACCAGTTACAAGTGGCGTCCCACAAGGCTCAGTCCTGGGACCTCTCTTGTTCGGTATATATTTCTCGGAGGTACAGGCAAACACGGAAGGACTGTGGCTGACCAAGTTCGCAGATGACTGCAAACTGGGTGCCATAATTGACTCTTCAGTCAACACAAGCATCCTCCAAAAGGGCCTCATAGAAACAGGCAACTGGTGCCAGAGCCATGGCCTCAAGCTAAACGCCAGAAAGTGTATAGTCATCCCCTTTGGCAAAAACAAAGTGCCCACAAATTACCACATAGCTGGTAATCCATTAAGTACAGAAGAAGTAATTAGGGACCTGGGGACCCAAGTTGATAGCAATCTCTCATTTGACAACCACGTGGCCAAAGTGGTTAGAAAAACATTTTATATAGTCCACCTAATCATGAAGGGATTCACATCTAGATCAGGGGAGGTCATCGTGCCTCTTTACTCATCCCTCATCAGGCCCATAATTGAGTACAATGCCCCTTTTGGGATGTACCTTACCAGACACCTGCAGCAACTGGAAAGACCCCAAAAGTACCTCACCAAGAGGATCATAGGGCTCAAACAGATGCCATATGCTGCCCAGTTAAAGAAACTCCAGCTCTACTCAGTGGCATACCGCCTGCTCAGAGGCGATCTGTGCCTGACGTATAAAGCCATGTCCAACCCGGAATTAATGGACATGCTGCACCTCAGAAAATCCAAATCCCATCGAGCTATGCGCTCGAGAGACTTGAACCTCAGCAATGAAATAAATAGGACATGCTGGAGGGACAGATACATAACCCAGAGGCTCCCTTCACTCTGGAATAAAATCCCAGTCCAGGTTAGGCAGAATCCCTCATTGACTCTCTTCAAGAGGAGTCTTGATGAGTGGATGGGAGATCATAGGTTTACCCCGGGTATCACTTCTGTGTCACTGTTAGACAGAGGCACAGTATACTAACCTCGAAAAAGGGCATAGCAAAATTCATTTAAAATGGGTGGCAAAAGCCAAACACACTCTAGCTAGGCTTATAAATGCCCTAGGGCAGATAGCCTAGTATGAACCTATGAACCTATGAACCTATATAATACGCGCGCGCACACACACACACACACACACACACACACACACACACACACACACACACACACACAGACACACACACACACACAAAAGTTTGGTAACACATTTTCCATTTTCTTCACCATTCCTGTTAGTTTCTGCTGTCTTTGCATCAGAATAACTTCAAAAGTGTGCATGTGTTGTGTGTGTTTCTGTGTGTATACAATTTTTCTCATCACATTTTTGGTCCGTTTTTCATAAAATTGTGGTTTTCTAGCAAATTAATGGCAAATCTTTAAAGACTGAAGTTAGAAAATAGTGGCAGACATTTGAGTTTCAGATTTCATACCCTTCAAAAATTCATAGTAATGCAAGACCTAATATTCTATTATCTTTCTAAGTTTATAAGAGCAATATTTAAAAATTGTCCTTATTTTTTGGCCTTTGGCCCACTTCTATTTATAGCTTTGTCCAGATTTCTTGCTCTGAGGTTAAGAGGCATGACAAATCTGTTAGGGCTATCACTGTCAGCCAGAGACATTTCATATTGAGACATACTTGTTGCACCCCACTCTCCCATGTAGTGGCTCTGGATGTGTCCAAGCAAGGCAAGGAGCAGTTATGCAGTGTAAATGTGCAGAGTATCCCCCATCCAAGGTAAACACAAGTACTGCAGTGGCTTTTCATCTGTCCTTGATTTTGCAGAATGTTCTGGTTTTCTGTCATATTTTTATACTGTTGATTTATGCTTCTTATTATTCAGAAAATGCATGTTGTTGCAGTGCCTGTTGCTTTGTGTTTAGGTAGCAATGCTTTAATGACCATCAGGTAAGCTTGTCAGAGATTGTAAGATGCAAGTAAGCTTTAATAAGTATACTGTTAAAGAATTACCAACATTGAAAGCCTTTTTGTTGTTGCCATGCAGAGAATATTTACATAACTAGATAATGTATAAGCCCTAGGTATTGAAATGCACATGACATTATTTGTAATAAAGGACAGGATTACAGTATTTTCAAAAGCTCACTGCATTTGTTGGAGACTTGCAGTTATCTTTTCAGGCTTTACCAGTAAACTAAACATAATGCCAATCTATCATGTGTGGTCCATAACCTGTGCAGTAATCCTTTAAGCAATTTATCTTGAGCTTGTTTCTTGTTTGCTGTTCATTTTTTTACTTTGATCATGTTTTCCCCATGAAACAAGTAGATTGCTGTTGTCAGGCAGCAGGTATTTTTTTGGATAAGAAACTTTTTTACAAGTGGGGGTATCACAGAGATTGCTACTTTCAGCATGCTACTTGGTACTTGTATAAAGCTGAATATAAATTATAATTAGAACTGCAGTGCAAGGAGAGGTGGTTAGAGTTGAGTGCTGCTTGTTTTTTTATACTTGATTTTGACTGGCATTCCAGTAATGTATTTAAAAAGTAATTTATTTTTTCATGTTCACAATCTTTTTGTTTCCATCTAGATATTAAGTAACCTGTCATGTAGCCAATGCATTGAAATATTTTTTTCTTCTACAATACATTTTGTCTTGATTAGACTGTCATAATGATGGTTTGGCACCCAGGGCAGTGTATTTAATTAAAGTCCCAGTTTTTGTGGCTTTGAGCATAGCCCCACCCTTTTCTAGTTGGTCACACCCCTTCCCATTGGCCCCACCCATTCAACTGTCTCCTGCAGGCCCCCCTTTGATTTGAAGTCACCAGCCACCACTGATATATATGATTGAACTTCCAACCAAATAGCCGACTTTCATATGGCCAAGACCATATGACTGACTTTTGGAAGTTCAAACGTTTGTTAAAAAACAGAAACACAAAACAAAAAATTACCTACACATTGCTAGTTTCCCCACTGCACCCCTCCCCACACCCCTGCTATTTAAATATACCAACTCCGAGATCACAGTACAGTGTGGAAAATGGAAATCTTCACATTCCGAGCTAAATGGAGATGTCAGTTCAGAACGTTCAAACTTCCAAAAGTCGATCATATGGTCTCAGCCATATGAAAGTCGGCATTTTGTAAGTTCCATCATCTGTAGGAGACCCATATACATATATATATATATATATATATATATATATATATATATATATATATATATATATATATATATATATATATATATATATGTAAGCTACGGTGGTGCAGTGGTAGCATTGTCACCTCACAGCAAGAGGTTCTCCTGTTCGAATCTTGGCTGGAGCACCTTCTGTGTGGAGTCTGCATGTCCTCCCCATGGTCGCGTGGTGTTCGAAAGACATGCGTGAATGGGCATGCCTTAGTTGAAGGTTGGGCATCGGGCTGGCACCTCAGCACCATAAAAATCAACTGCCAATCATTGGCAGACCGGAGTTCTGCTGCGGCGACCCCTAACCAGGAAAAGCCGAAAAAAAACATATATATATATATATATATATATATATATATAGATCTACTTCAGTAGATCAAACTTTTAAAGGTTTGAATCTCGTATGGCCGAGACAATAACATTGAACATTTAAAAGTTTGAACACCAAAAAGAAACAAATACTTAAACATACCAACTCCGAGATCGCACTACATTGCAGAAAAGGGAAATCTTGCACCCCACACCCCGCTACTTAAATATACCAACTCCAAGATTGCACTACATTGCGGAAAAGGGAAATCTTCCCACTCCGCACTGTACGGGGGATCTCCATTTAGTCCGTTCGAACTTTTAAAAGTTCGATCATATGGTCTCAGCCATATGAGGTTAGAACTTTTAAAAATTTGATCTACTGGAGGGGACCCATAGATATATATATATATATATATATATATATATATATATATATATATATATATATATAGGTTCGTAGGTGTGTACTAGGCTAATGGCCCTAGAAATTTTACAAGCCTAGCCCATAGGATTACCCTGGCATTGTGCCAACCAATCTTAGTTCACAGTGCTTCTGTAGTGTAAAGCCACTAGAGTGATCCCTGGGGTAAATTTTCTATTTCCCATCCACTCATCAAGATTTCTCTTGAAGAGGGCCAGTGAGGTGCTCTGCTTGACATGTATGGGAAGTCTATTCCATGGGCAGTCTTTGGTTTATGAACCTGTCCCTCCAGCGTGTTCTATTGATTGTGGTAATGAGGTTGAGGTCGCTGGACCGTGTGATGCGGAGGGATTGGGATTTCTTCAGCTGTAGTATTTCTAACAGAGCTGGGTCAGACATGGCTTTGTAAGTCAAGCAGAGATCGCCTCTAAGTAGGCGATATGAGACAGAGAATAGTTGAAGTCTTTTTAGTCTGTCCATATATGACAAATGTTTAAGGCCTAGGATCCTCTTTGTGAGGTACTTTTGCGGCCTCTCCATTTGTTGCAGGTGTTTAGTGAGTTACATGCCAAATGGGGCATTGTACTCAATGATTGGCCTAATGAGGGAAGAGTAGAGGGAGACAATGACCTCTTTCTTCCTGGATGCAAAACCCTTAGTAATGACATGTGCCATATAGAAGGACTTTCTGACCACAGTGACAATGTGGTGGTCAAAAGAGAGGTTGCTTTCATCCTGTGTTCCCAGATCTCTTATAACGCCTTCTGTGTTCAGTGGACTACCATCAATGTGGTAATTCATGGGAACCAGGTTTTTGTCAAAGGGGATAACGACACATTTTTTGGCATTGAGCTTAAGGCCATGGTTCTGACACCAGTCGTTGGTCTCAGTGAGGCCTTTCTGTAGGATGTCAACATCACTTGGGGAGTTAATAATAGCTCCCATCTTGCAATTGTCTGCAAACTTTGTCAGCCAGAGTCCCTTCATGTTGACATCAACTTCAGAGAAGTAGATACCAAACAGGAGAGGACCCAGGACCGAACTCTGTGGGACTTCACTCGTGACTGGTCGGCAGTCTGACTTGGAGTCAGCTACTTTCACACTGTGGGTTCTACCTTTGAGCCACTTTGCAACCTACCTAGTGATATAGGGGTTGATGCATGCCTAGCTTAGTGAGTTTTTCTATGATTCCTGAGTAGGGAATGGTATCAAAGGCCTTGGCCAGATCAAGGTAGGCTGTATGAACCACCTTGCCTTCATCCACAGCTCTGGTGACTGACTCAAAGAAGTTGAACAAGTTGAGCAGGCATGATCTACCCTTCACAAAACCAAACTATGTGGGATCCAGCGTTTGGTGATTTCCTATATCCTTGTTTATTAGGTCCATGCTGATGTGTTCCATAGCTTTGCATATCAGACTCATCAGACTAATGGGGCGATAGTTCCCAAGGTCTGTAGACACTCCTCCTTTGTGGAGAGGGATGACTGTAGCAGTGCGCCATTCAGGAGGGACAAAGCCTGAGGTGAGGCTGTGATTGAACAGGGCACACAGGTGAGGTGCCAGTTCACTCTGTAGTTCATGTAGAACCCAGCCAGGGATATTGCTACGTCCCATAGAAGCTGTATTCTTGGCCTTGGACACTGCTGTTTTAACATCTGCAGCCGTAATACTGGGTGAGTGGCATTCTACTGGTATTGTGACTGGTCCCTTGGGGGGGTAAAGTTGGCACTGAATCTGTTGGCCAGTATATTGGCAATATCTATTGGCTTGGTATAGGAGGTACCATTGTGCAGTAGCTCAGAGCAAATCTGGGTATTGCCGTGGAGATTCTTTACATAACTATAGAAGGCCTTGTGGTTGTCTTTACTATCTGCAGCAATTCTGTTTTCATAGCTAGCTTTAGAGGATTTCATGAGGGATCTCAACTTTTTGTTGAAGCTGATAAGGGAGTTTTTCCAGTCTTGGGACTTCACCTTATTCCGCATCAGTTTCCTCCTTCTGTTGTAGAGTTTATTTATGGCAGGGGACCACCAGACTGGCTTCCTTTTTTTGGAGGAGAGCATCGTGGTTCTATTGGGTATGGCGAGATCCATGCATTTGTGTACGTGTTCATACAGTGCATTGGTGCATGACTCGGCAGTCATGCAACTGATCTCCATTTGCATGGGTGCAGTGAAGTTAGCCACCTCTGTTTTTAGGAGCTCAAAGTTAGCTTTGGAGAAGTTTTTCATGGTGGTTACCTTTTTGGTGGTGGGGGGGGGGGGATGTGGATTTCCAAGGTGATTAGTCTGTGGTTGGATCTAACCAGGGAGGAGTTGACTATTGGTTTAGAACAATGGTCATCCATGTTAGTAATGATCAGGTCAAGGATGTTGCTACCTCTAGTGGGGGTAAGAATGAGCTGGTCCAGGGCATTGGAATTAAAGAATTCTAGAAATGTTGGGCAAGTGTATTGGTACATGAGTAGTTTTCCCAGTTAATGGAGGGGTAGTTGAAATCGCCCAGTATATTCTCCAGGATGCTTAGGAACATGGAGTGTGAGTCTTGGGACATGGTTGGGGACCTATAGCAGGCTATGACTTGAATCGCTGTCTTACCCAATGTTAGCTGCACCTGAAGTATTTCAGATGCATTATGTTGGGCTACCACTCTGGAGGTGTGCGCATCCTTTATGAATATGGAAACACCACCACATTTGGAGCTTTGGTCCAAGTTCTGGGGCCAAAAGGTGTGGAATGACTTATAGCCTGGTAGTGCATGGGTGCTTTCTACTGCCTTGAACCAGGTCTCTGTTATGGCACAAATGTCGATGTTCTCCATTTTAAGGAGTGCTTTCAGCGAGTGCATTTTGAGATTTAGACTTCTAGCATTGAGCGGCATGACCCTCAGGTTGCATTTATTTGTAGCTGTTATGGTGGTAATTTGGTCTTTGGAACACCGCCTAAAAAAGGCACTATAGAGGTGGCAAGAGCCTTGGCCAGTATCCAGAAGCCCAGGGGTGACAGATGCAGGCCAAAGCATCAAGGTTAGTCCATCATGTCATCCCAGGCAGATAGATACTGGATCCCCTTAGAATGACACCAGAAACTTAGCCAATTGCTGAAATCAATAATTTTCTGCTTGTACTGTGATATCATTCTGGGTGATGGTAGGATGCTGCTCAGGGCTAGGATCATACCCGCCTGGGCTACATAATCCGAGAGCTCCTCCATGTCTCTTTTCATGTAGTCCAGGGAGGTACATGTCAGGTCATTTACACCCACATGTACAATGACAGAGTCATATTTGTACCTGTTGTGCATGCGTTATGTGGTGGATCCTAGCACCTGACAGGCAGCTGACTGTTACTTTCTCCTTATTCAACCTAGTGAGTGGGATATCAGTGTGCCTCACTATCAAGTTACCTATGACTAGTATGTTGGGCATGCTGTTTTGCCTTAGGGGCTTTGGTTGAGTGGCACACTGTTTAGGAGAGTTATGTGTCTCGTGATTAGTGTTGTGTTGTGGTGGTCGAGTGCATTTCTGCCTTGCAGGTCTCTGCTGTTTGGGTAGATTTTTATTGAGAGCCTCCATAAAGGTGGGTATGTGGTTTGTGTTTTTATGTAAAGGCAGTACTGGTGTGTGTGTTCTGGAGGGTTGACCTTCTCCTCTTGACCAGCTATTCCGGTCTTGACTGGAGAGTGCGTGGCTTCCAATTTGGATATATAAATGCATCTCTCTCAAGTCTGAGTGTTGGGATGTAAGAGGAGAGGGTTGTCATTGTACATAAGGCAGTACATTGCCTCAGGATGCCCAAGTTCATCAGGTTAATAGGAGAAAGCACAGGGAGCTAACCTTTAGACATCCCTGAGGGGTGGGCATTAATAACAAGTACTGGAGCTGTTTCCTTGTAGAACATTTAGTGCTAGTAGCATTTTTGTGTGCTACAATAATTGTTACAAGAAGTCTGGTAAAGTGCTAGATTAATAAGCTAGTAAAAGTGCAGGAGAGCAGAAAACTAGTAGATCTAAGGGAAAAATTGAAGAGCAGACTTTGACACCACTCAGAAGCTTACAAACAGTCCTGGGTACAGCAAATCTGTGTCTGGACTAAACTAGTTACAGGAAAGGCAGGAAACAAGCTTAAAATTTAGATTTTTTTTTTATCATACAAGATATTTAATTTGTCATGCAAAACAAATTTCTGAGTATTCCATCACTTTCTTGGCTTCATTAATATTTCCCATTGACTTCAACAGGGTACATTAATTGCCTACATTTCTATTGAATAGGGCTTTTACTCAGGTAAGTTGGTTTCTGAAGTAAATTAGATGTTTATTTATCTTTTAGGTCATTCTCAGATAATGGTTAATAGTATGGCTAGAGTGTTGTCATTTTTAATTTGATTTTTATATTGTAATGTAATTGTGTATGTTTTAATTAGTTTAATTTAAAGTTGTAGTTTCAAGTCTTTTTTACCATGAATGCCAAATTTCATTGGCTGCATGTTTGTTGTTGCTGTTTTCTTACTTTTGACTATTTATTTTTTTGCTTGGTTTAATTAGAATTATATTATAGAGGATCTGATTTAGGTAGTGGAATGGATGTTGTGGGATTAGGATGCATGTATAGTGTCAGTAGTTAGACTTTTTGTTACAGTGAACTAGGTGGGGGATAAAGTCCACATTTACCTTATTCACTTATTTTATATATATATATATATATATATATATATATATATATATATATATATATATATATATATATTTTTTTTTTTTTTTAAGTACCTGTAGATTTGGGTTCGTGGCTGATTTATTTGGGATAAGGTGTTTTGGAAATCTGTATTGGTTTGCACATTATGTGTAAAGTCTTTGACATTTTGGATTAGTTTATAGTAAGTAGCTTAAATACAGTGGGCATAGAAGATTTTTAATAGGAATGAAGAAGCACCAAGGATGGTAATAGACTTATGATGATGCACTAATGATAGTGATAAATGCTTGCTTGATGATGTAGTGAGATAAGGGGAAAGGGTAACAAATGCTTAGGTAATAACGACACTTTGGAACTCACACCCCTCCTCTAGGTCCACTGTTAGGATAATGCCTATCTATCCATCTATCTATATATTTTATATATATATATATATATATATATATATATATATATATATATGTGTGTGTGTGTGTGTGTGTGTGTGTGTGTGTGTGTGTGTGTGTGTGTGTGTGTTCATACCTCTCGACTATCCAGATTTTCACAGAATGTCCAGATTTTTGCCTCATATTTTTTGGTCTGTTCCACATAAAATGTGTGGTTTTCTGGATTTTTGTGGTAGGTCAGTTAGGCCTGACTTCAGTATATAATGACAGGCATTTGAGTTTCAGAATTCCTGTCATTCAGAAAATGCATTCTAAGTTTATAACAGCCGTGTTTAAACATTGTCCCCATTTTTGGGGCTACGTTCCCCCATTATCTGTAGCTTTGTGCAGATTTCTTGTGCTATGAGGTTGAGAGCTATATTGTGTGTGTAATTTTACTTGGTCACCTTACCGTTTAGATGACAGGTGAATTGGGACCTCATTTCTTCAGTCAGCAGGTTTGTTGATTGTTTGTCAACTGTCTGATGTAGAATAGTGCAAGAACGCATGCTAGTGGAGTTCAGGGAAATATCACTTTTCCATATGGAGTTATTATATACACGTATGTGTGTGTGAGAGTGTGTATTATATATAATATGTATATATAATGTAGATAGATAAAATACTCTGTCCTGATAAAGAAATAGAGATAGAGTTAGAAACCTTAAAATGAGCTAAACTCTAGCTTTGGTTAGAAGGAATAGAAGAACTTGTGAGGTATTATCACAAATTGGGTATTCTGTTGACCAGAAAACCACAGTTGTTAAGTTAATTAAAGAAGTCAGTGCAGAAACTGAAAGGGAAGAACCCATGGTGCATGATATGTAACTGTGACAAAAGACTACAGCCACTGAAGTAATAAAGAATGTCACTTTAGAGACAGGAAGGGACCAGACCCATAGTAGTAATTGCCCTAAGACAAGAAAATGAACCTGATAAGAGTCTTAGGTTTCCCCTTATAATGTCAAACAGAAGTCTGGTCAGAAGCATGCTCTTGGCAGCAGTTACTGTATGTCTTGTATATGTTTTGTATAATTTCTTGTATAAGGTTTTGTATAATATCTGTATGCGAAGCTTTTCTCCCTGGGTGTCTGCTGAATATGAGTCTTATCCCAGTCAGACTTTCCCGGTAATCAAATGTAAAATAAAATAAAAAAATAAATAATAGCATCCTTCAGGAGGTCATCCACCCCAAGAGATTTGGGATGCATGACTAGGCGTAAAAAGGACCTTGTGGTCACTAGCCTAGTCTACACCTATGAACCTAGGAACCTTTATAGGTCATAGAGAGCACTTCCACCCTGTCTGTTCCCAGTCCTTTCATTATTACAGGTACAAATGCTATTTCAATCTGATTATTTCAACTTCTTGTCAAAAAGGCCATCTAGGCTTGGTTATGATTCAGGCATATTTAGAATGCCAAACGTTTGCATTGACATCCAATCATCTAGAAGATCAAGCATGTTATGAATGCTGCCAGTGTTGAGTTCTACAGTACAAAGACAGCTATGCTAATAGGTCTAGAAGTGGGATGCTGAAGAAGTTTAAAAAGACATTCATTGACAACTGGGTGGAAAGCAGCACACAGAAATGAAGATGGAGAGCTGAACTAAGGTGGGTCTCTGTTAGAGCTGGGCCTCAAATGATTTCTGCGTCTGCCGATCTGGATATTCTGAGTAAACAGCCTACCGTTACCACTACTGAGTGAGTATGTGCATTCATTTGTACAAGTGGGATCATGGGCTATAAGGTTGCCCATAGATAACTGGACATCAAAGCTGAAATAATGCCTAGTGTCAGGAGACAGACAACCAGACACTGGGGCCATTATAAAAAAGAGTTTAACTCTGGTGTGTGTGGAGCAGATGCTTATATTTCAAGGTAGTCTCCAGTTCACAGTAATGGTAGGTATTATGCTAAGTAAAGCAAAACAAAATGGTGATAAGATAAAGGGACAGAGAAAAATAGTCAGTAAGGCCCCTTCCTGAAAAAGGAGCAAGGGCTCTAAGAGAGTAGCTGAATAAACTTGAGAGTACAAGATTGTGGATTTTCAGTGATGATGGTATAGAAAGCAAGGGTGCTTTCCACTTGCTTCCATTTATACACACACACTCACACACACACACACACACACACACACACACACACACACACACACACACACACACACACACACGCGCATGCCTATGTACACACACACACACACACATATATATATATATGTATATATATATATATATATATATATATATATATATATATATATATATATATATACATACAACTTTTTGAAGTAAAATATATCAGATTTTGATGTTTAGTGATTATCAACATTATTTATGTGTAACATTAGGAAGAAAATACATCTAAGTGTCAGAGTTATTTGAAATGACTGCTGACAACATGGTTAATGGTGGTAAGGCAGGAGTATCTTTTACAAAGCCTTCAGGAAGATGTGCAAGGAGTTGTGCCAGGGAAGGTGTCTTATGAAACACTAATGGTATAATTTCATAAAGAAATGGAGAAAAATTATTATTAAGCTTGAGAATTACTCAGCAAAAGCAAATGAGAAAGATGCAGAACTTACAGATACCCCCGATTTACATCCTGAGACCATTGAAGGTGTACAATAAGAGGTTATTGCATTTTTGCCTGCAGAAGCTATAAACTGTCAAACCAAACTGTGTTTTTAAGAATATTACTATGAACTCAAGAAACTACAGTATAATGAAGGCTTTTTTACTAGCAAGATATTAGTCAAATGTAAGAGATGGGTGGAGTCTCTTACTCTTTTCATGAGAGTGTCTGGCTGTTGCTAAGGTTACACTGGAAGCTGTGATAATGCATCTACATAAGCTAACTCTCTGATTTAGTACAAATGATAATATACATTTTTATATTTTGGTGAGGTTATTATTGTAAAATTATATTTCCAAATGACGTTATGGTTAAACATTTACTCATAACAATTCAACTTTGTACTATTAAAAAAAATAATATATCATTTGTGCTAAGAAGACTTACCCATAAGTATGTACATTCAACAGGGGAGGGGAAAGGCATGGCCAGGGAAATTAGATATGACTTGCTAGTTCCTTCTTAGCCAAGCAGACCTCTCAGTTGTCCAATTTTTGGAGGAGCATTCCCATTTCAGGCCTGGTTTACCCCTGTATACGATATTCCTATTTTTGGAGGTATCTCCCTTGATTTACCCCATCACAGAATTTTCTGAATCCCTCTCATCACTCCTGATTTTTGAAGCTGTCCAGTACACAGAAAATGGCACTGTATGACCATCATACCAGTGATACCACAGAAAATGGCACTACACGACCATTTTACTAGTGATACCATAGAAAAAGGCACTACATGACCATCATACTAATGATACCACAGAAAATGGCACTAAATGACCATCATACTAGTGATACCACAGAAAATGGTACTACAGGACCATCATACTAGTGATACCAATAATTTAAAGAAAGAGGACACATCTTAAATCTTTTTTTCAGAAGTAAAATAAATAACCTTGTGTTAGAATTTTGCAATACGGTTTAGTAAAGTCTACAAATTTTACACTGTCGCTTTGATGCTGTACTTATATATTGTCTGTTTTTTAAATGTGCTTCAGAGTGGTATCTCACAGTCCTACTGGAAGTAGGAAGTGTACACCTCTTAACTATTCCTGTTTTGAAGGAACTAATTTCAGGCCTAGTTTGCCCCTGCAAAGGATGTCCCTATTTTTAGGCTTGATTTTCTCCTCCACACAATTTCCTGACTCTATCTCATCATATGTGATTTTTGAACCTGTCCAGTGCACAGAAAATTACGCTACATGACCAATATACTAGTAGCAATAATAATTTAAAGAAAGTGGACACACATCTTACATCCCTCTTTTTCTGAAGCAAAAATAAATTACCTTATGTGGTAGAATTTTGCAATACAGTTCACTGAAGCCAACAGATTTTACACTGTATATTTGATTTATTTATTTATTTGCTTGTGTGTTTGTCTTTTGTTAACCGGGTTAGTCCAGCTGGGCTAGACCCAATGTGAAAAGCTCCACACAGAAAAAACAAACAACAAAATAACAGAGGTTCCATAAGCAGTAATGTGAATCTGGATACAAAACTATATACATTGATGCTATATATGAATATGAGTGCGCAGCAACAATTATTCATGTGATAATGGAAATTAACAATGCATAAAATTCAGCAAAAACAATAGTTGATAATGTGCTTATATTATATTTTTCCACTATTTTGGTATTTGCTGTTATTTAAATGTGTTTCTGCATAGCATCTCACAGTCCTACTGGACACGGGAAACGTGTGCTATTTGAAGTTCAAATGTTATGTTAATTAGATGTTTATATTTTACGCAGTATGTACCTACTTTTCATGGGCTTTAATCCTATTTTCACTGTCTGCTGGTTGAGAGGTACAGGGACAAGTTGTGTGTTATTTGTATTCGTATTTTATGTTTATTAGATGTCTAGATGGTTGGATGGATGTCCTTACTTTTCAAGAGCCGTTAATCCTATTTTTAGTGTCTGCAGGTTGAGAGGTATAACCCTTAGTAATCATGTAGCAAGGAACTTTGTAAGAGACAGAAATAAAACTGCCAAATAAAACCTACAAATGGCGCTGATGAAACTTTAAATCTTGTTTCCTTTTGTTACTTTCTACAGAATGGTATCCTAGTTCAGTCATTTCATCTAGTTTGTGCCAACATCAAACAACGTGCCACATCCATATCACACAATGCTGGCATTTCTTTAACGTGCCACATCCATATCACACAATGCTGGCATTTCTTTAACGTGCCACATCCATATCACACAATGCTGGCATTTCTTTAACGTGCCACATCCATATCACACAATGCTGGCATTTCTTTGATTCTAACTCCTTTAAAGAAGTTACCAAAGATAGCTTTAATTAGTGCCACTTGTGGATATATATATATATATATAACAAATGTGAAATAAATAAATAATAATAACTATATGTGAAACCCACAGTTTGACAGCTTCCAGTTAAGAAATGCCCAGAGCATCATAGCTGGAAGGTTACTGGGATGGCTTACTGTGTATTATAGTATTACAGTCGGAGAAGGTGAGTTTTATGGTTTTATCACTTTTTACCTTTTCTCTGAGAGAACTATAAATATGGGAAGATCCCTCAAGATTGGAGATAAGCACTTATTAAACCTGTCTTTAAGGGAAAGGGGAGTAGGACAAACTCAGAGACATATAAGCCCTTAAGTTTGCTTTCTTGTTGTGGAAGAATAATGGAGAAGGTAATATTGGGTAAGTTATTGTCAGAACTGGATAGGTTGGGACCTGAAATCATATATCAGCATGCATATATTGAAAATAGATCTATTACTACCTGTAACATGATGTTCTATAACAATATAATAACAGCTATGAATGAAAAATTGTGCTGCGATGCAATTTTTATAGATTTAACTTCAGTATTTGACAAGGTCATACACAAAACACTGATCAATAAATTAGTACAACTAGGTATTGGTGTACTATTGATA
>NC_056728.1:1759402680-1759410180 GCF_019279795.1 Protopterus annectens | reverse complement strand
TCCTTTTAATTTATGCCTGATTCTTTGCAACGTTGTGGCTATAATCAGTCTACATCTGCTTCTATTCACTTTTTAGGTACTTTAATTTATCTTTGCCCTTTTGTCATTTTCATAAAGAGCCTTGCAGCAGTCCGACTGTTAGGGGAATCAGAGTGGGAAAGTATTTCCAGCCATCCTGTTGAACAATGTTACTCGACTGGGTTATGACTATCTGTTGTATTCATAGAGTGAACTGTATTTTTACCTCTGCTTCTTAATTTGCAGTTTGCACTGTTTGTAAGGGAGACAGGGCAAAAATGCAATTAAGCAAAATACCCATTTCAGGTACAGGTGATGGAAGGTGTGCCCTTTGCTGGTTTTGTTTGGACATGGTGTATTACCCACACCTGAATGGGACATCTTGCTATTAAAAAAGTGTCATTATTTAAAAAAAATTGCTTAACTTGTTTAAATAATGGCATTGCATTGCAGAGCTTCATTTCGGTTCCAGCTCGTTTCATTATGTTGCAGTGTCACATGATGTCTTAGACATGGGTTGTGCATTTGTAACCCGTGAGCATGATACTAGTTACAAAGTACATAACTATTAGTGCAGCTAGTACCATTTGTAAGGGAGTTATGAGTGCACATGTAACTAGCCATTTAGTTTAGGATACTTGTTAATGAACTATGAGTGATTTTTCTCCATATATTATATTTCATGATTAAAACAGACCAGTCAGCATTGCCACAAACAATTTCTTGAAAATCAAAGCTGTTTTAACAATATATGAACAGCTTTGGTTTCCATTGAATTGTTTGTGGCAGCATTGACTAGTGTGTTTTAATCCTTAATGGTTCCATTTATTAACTTGGTCCTCCACTTCTGTTTTTTGGATTTCTTCTTTTTTTATTCTTTTTTATTACTTTTTATATTTGTTATACATCATTTTGCTTAGACAGCATTACTGTGTGTGTGAAGGAGTGAAAGTTTATTTTAAACTATGTTATTCCTCTACTTAATAACATGAAGAAAATGTCATTTTTATTTTTAATGGCTATAATCACAGCAGATTTCTATTTCTATTGTTTTGTTTTGGAGATGCACATCTCCCATTGGTAATACCTGATTTATAATCCGCTGCTGCATGAATAATTTGATCAGTACAAAGGGGACCTCAGATGCTACTCCAGTGCTTGAAAAGTGTTTGTTATGGATCAGGTAATCTGACTTAACAAGTAAGTAAATAAATAAGGCTGTACCAGTGATGAAGACTCTGGCTGGTAAATGAGCTGAGTTTCCCAAAGGAGATCAGGTAGCCTTGCCAGGAAGATGAAGATGCTGAAGCTGAAGATTAGCTTTCTGTAACAAGGTGGGTGATTCAAGGTGAGGTGACATGGGACAGCAAAATTTAGTACAACGAATCCACATTCTTTCACCCAAAGTACTTTTAGGCAAAGTATGACAAAAGGAATACAAATAGTAAAAATGTCTTTATCAGAACTAAATGTAGGGGGTCTTCAGTGCAGTCCGTCCACTCCTGACTGTTGTATGTGTCTTAATGGTGACACTGGTAGGCTGTAGCTACTGTACAGTTGCTCTAATAATCACTTGGCCTAGTCCACATACAGATTAAGCCGCACAGTATGTTCTAAACTAGGCTGTCCCTCACCTTATCTAAGGACACTGCACTAATTATATCTACATCCAATATCATCATTTCACCCAAACCACTTACTCTCCTTATTCTTGTTACACCTTGCTATTCCCCTTCATCATCTCCTGGCTCACTACCCTGATTTTTCTCCCCCTTCTTCTTTTGTCCTCTTTCACATCACATCCCTTCTGGATCTCCCTCTACCTAGCCACAAACCATATAAAGGCATCTTACATCCTCTCTTCATGACAATAATCATACATCTTATTCAACCTGCCCCTAACTCAGCTTATCTACTAATCATCAGTTTCAATGTCTGGCACATCCAATGCAAGATCCAACCATTTTCTACAGTGGTACCGCTACCTATTTCCTTGGTCTTGTCTCTCAAACTTGTATTTTTACTTTGGTCTGCCTGCACGGTGTTTTATAACTATCACTTTCACTAACACATTAATTAAATGCTTTTGTTCTCAAACCTCACTTTGTAAAAAATGGTTTTGCAAATAATTTTCTGGGTTTTTTTCTTCCACTTTCTCTGTTTTTAACCATTGTTATATCTATGTATTAGATTTTATTCATGACTTACAAATATTGTTATCTATTGATATGTATTGTTTTTCGTAAAACTCTGTTTCTGTTTTATTATATGCTCTATTTGCATTAATTCTGTTAACTTACATGGTCATAGTAATTTTTCTTATCTGCGTTTTGTGCCTTTGTTACACATATTTATACTTGGAATTGTTCTTCCTGGACCTCTGATAAAAGGGGCAACTTATGCTCATACAGACAATCCCAGTAAAGATGTGCTAATAGATAGATAGATAGATAGATAGATAGATAGATAATAGATAGATAGAAAGATAGATAGATAAATAAATAAATAGATTGATAGATAGATAGATAGAGAGATAAATTAAAAGATAAATAAATAAACAGTCTGTCTTTTTCCCACAATATCAATTTACAGAACTTGATTCCCCTGCCTCCTACCTCTCCATCATCTATTATTGTATACATTGTTCTTATTTGGATGCTTATAACTATATTCCTGCAGGCACCCCCCTTACCTTACAACTCTTCATTAGATTTCCCACTTCTTATACCATAGCTCTCAACCTTCTCTCTTCTAGTTTTCATGCCACATTTAGCTCCATTCAGTCACTTTCTATCACTCAGTGTTCTTTCTTTATCTTGTTATCAAAGCTCTTCTCTGACTCTTACAGTGTCAGCTCTTCTCATCTCAGTACTATGCCTTTAATTACTTTCTTTCATTCCTTTGTGTTCGTTTACAGTCCCTAACACCTTGTTTCTTTTCTGACCCTTATTAAGTTTATCTTTATTTTGCCCCCTTTGCAACCACCTTCATTCATGCTTCCTCTCCAGGCTTCATCCTCATCCTAAACATTTTTTCCTGTATTACTAATGTAGCCATACCTCTCAAGTGTCCAGATTTTCACAGAATGCCCATATTTTTGTGACTTATTTTTGGTCTGTTCTTTATAAAATGTGTGATTTTTCTGGCAAATCACTGAGGATTGACACCACTAAATAATAAATAATGACAGGCATTTGTGTTTCAGACTTCATATCCTTCAGAAAATATATAATAATGTCAAACCTGTCATTCTAGCAACCTTCTAAGTTTATAGGAGCAATATTTAAAATTTGTCCCTATTTTTGGGCCTCCCCCCATTATTTTTGGCTTTGTCCAGATTTCTTGTGCTGAGAGGTTGAGAGGTATGACTGTAGCCCTTCTTGCATATCATTAACACACCTTGTCTACTACTTTTTTATCTACTTTCTTAATCTCAGCTCTTTTACGTCCTACTTCCTTTTGGTTTGTATGAAGTTCATGCTATCTTTAAACAGTGTATATTTCTACATACTTGTGAAGTCTGTAAATACTGTATGGACCTGGCATCTTATTCTGTTTTACTACACAGTATTTTAATTGCCCACACAGACTGACTAATTACATTTACCTAAATGATTTAGCTTGCATATTCATAGCTGTTGTATGAAGTATCCCTTATTATGAAGTACAATTCCCAACAACGTCTATGTTCATAAGATGTATTGTGCTACATACCATTTTTGTAGATTCACTCAGCTGGGCTGTAATGTTCCTGGAATGTTTCTCCCAGGAATCCACTCCAAATGGGCTTTCCCAATTAGACAATCCAACTAACAAGTCAAAATAAATAAATTAATTTGTTCTTTCTTTCTATAGAACCCCTCACTGAATTACCATATGCATTTTTCTGGTAGACTTTCCTCTAATAAAACACCTTCTTCATGCTAGTAGAACTTTTTCTCTTCAGTAACATAACAGCTTCCTCCTGATAGACCGGCCTCTATCCCAGTGCTTTCTTATGGTTTATTTAGGGCTGCTTTGCCCCAGTTCTTCATCATCCCCCTTCTGGCCAGTCAACCTATTCAATCCCCATCACTAGGGTGGGGTCAGCCAGAAGGGGCATCAGTTAGACAGCCATTATGGGTAGTTTGAGATTTTTTTTTTTATGAGCATACCTAACATCCCCATGCACAGTACAATGGGCTGACTGTGAAAGACGTCCCCTCACATCCACAAAGAGGAACTTCAAGTAGCCTCCCTCTCCTCCCAAAAGTACAAAATGTGGTTCCCCAGTCTCAAGCAGGGAAATCATTCCTACCCCATGTGGTTTTTAATACACACAACCCCTACCCCATGGAAATAGGAAGCGGACCACGTCCCTTCACTCCTCCTTCAGTGCCATTGAGCCACGCTACAACATTCTATTTTTAGATGTGTAGATGTATACTTTAATAAGCTAACAAAATGTGTCACACTTACTAGGGTTCTTTTTTATCCACATTTTGTACTTCCCCAAGTTGTTTGTCAAGGAATTTAGACAAACATTCATCATACATTCTGGCAGTGAGTCACAGTTTTCATTTCTGGATCATTACCCACATGGTTAGAATTGCTGGAGCCATGTCAGACTCCAAACCAGTTACAAGTGGTGTCCCACAAGGCTCAGTCCTGGGACCTCTCTTGTTCAGTATATATTTCTCGGAGGTACAGGCCAACACGGAAGGACTGTGGCTGACCAAGTTCGCAGATGACTGCAAACTGGGCGCCATAATTGACTCTCCAGCCGACACAAGCATCCTCCAAAAGGGCCTCATAGAAACAGACAACTGGTGCCAGAGCCATGGCCTCAAGCTAAATGCCAAAAAGTGTATAGTCATCCCCTTTGGCAAAAACAAAGTGCCTACAAATTACCACATAGGTGGTAATCCATTAAGTACAGAAGAAGTAATTAGGGACCTGGGGACCCAAGTTGATAGCAATCTCTCATTTGACAACCACGTGGCCAAAGTGGTTAGAAAAACATTTTATATAGCCCACCTAATCATGAAGGATTCACATCTAGATCAGGGAGGTCATTGTGCCTCTTTACTCATCACTCATCAGGCCCATAATTGAGTACAATGCCTCTTTTGGGATGTACCTTACCAGACACCTGCAGCAACTGGAAAGACCCCAAAAGTACCTCACCAAGAGGATCAAAGGGCTCAAACAGATGTCATATGCTGCCTGGTTAAAGAAACTCCAGCTCTACTCAGTGGCATACTGCCTGTTCAGAGGCGATCTGTGCCTGACGTATAAATCCATGTCCAACCCAGAATTAGTGGACATGCTGCACCTCAGAAAATCCAAATCCCATCGAGCTATGCGCTCGAGAGACTTGAACCTCAGCACTGAAATAAATAGGACATGCTGGAGACACAGATTCATAACCCAGAGGCTCCCTTCACACTGGAATAAAATCCCAGTCCAGGTTAGGCAGAGTCCCTCATTGACTCTCTTCAAGAGAAATCTTGATGAGTGGATGGGGGATAGTAGGTTTACCCCGGGTATCACTTCTGTGTCACTGTTAGACAGAGGCACAGTATACTAACCTTGAAAAAGGACATAGCAAAATAAATTTAAAATGGGTGGCGAAAGCCAAACACATTCTGGCTAGGCTTATAAATGCCCTAGGGCAGATAGCCTAGTATGAACCTATGAACCTATGAACCTATGTGTGTATTTTCTTCTGGAGTGAATTTACTACTGTTTCAAACTTATGCATAGTTTGTTAAAAGGCACATTTGCCAGTAGGCTCATCTCCCACATTATTTATGAAGGTTCTAGTACTAAGCCATGAGTCACAAGGTTTGCCATTATTCCACTTTTTTTAATGGCCACAATTGGCCAGAACACTTTGTTTTCTATTAGTGAGCAATTTTAATGTGCAGGTAATTGTAAGTGCTTTTTTCTGTAGTCAGGTTTTCATAAACACCACAGATAAATTCTTCTGCCTCTAACAGTTTCACTGCAACCCAGACTAGTTACTAGCTTCTAAAGATTCTGCAGAAAGGCATTCAATTAACAGATTTTATTGTGTGACATTCAGTCAAAGCAAATTCCACCAAATGGCCCTGATGAAAGGCTTTTAACAACACTGTCCTCAGTCAGCTGTCATGCACCTTCGTCCAAACTTCATGGACATCACTGTACTTCCAAGGCTGGAGCTATAGTTTCAAAATTGTCTTGAATGGCATAACAGGAGCTACATAGTTTCATACTGGTTCATTGTTCATCAATATCTCATAATTTCCAGTTTTATGGTTTGTGTATCAACTACAAGGATAATTTACGCTAATAATGTTCTATTTTCTAGATCTTACTAGTTTTTCTAGCAGTTAACACAGTGGTTTAATGTTATAAATTCTAATAGCTGCTTCCCTCAGTCTTCATTTGCCTACCAAGCAAATGTGAACAAGTCAGTTAGCCATTAACCATTATGTCTCCCCTGAAAAGAGAGACTTATGTCCAGTGGGTTTGCACAGTTTCACATGAACAAACAAACAAATAAATAAATAATAAAAAGTATACTATGGAATCCTTTGTGGTGTCTCTACAGTCTGACTTATTTGGCCCAGCAGCAGGTAATGAACCACAAGCTAAAATTAATTTAGGTAAGACCAACACAACCAATGTTTTTTTCACCTGTTTCATACAAAAGCTATACCTAAGTTAGATACATTGTTACAGTTGGCAGGCAACAGTAGAACAGGTTAAGATGGAATAGACTTTGGCAATGGAAACTGGGTCCTGGGACATGGAATGTCATCTCAAAGGTGGTGACGGAGACGAAGATTGTGTAGGAGGTTGAAAAGTACCAGCAAGATAATGCTGGTCTTATCTCTGCACACAGCATTGGTTCTATAAGTTTTTGAACAGGAGAGGTGTCTGTCCTACTCTGCAGAGGCCCCTCAGAAGAAGCTCTAGGTGGTTGTGGGGATACTCATGGGTGCTGCTCAGTTGGAGTTTGAACCAAAAGATGAGAGGGTCACTTCATTATGAATGTATATTGCAGAAAGGAAAACCTGAATGTTGTTTGCAGATATACACCTAACAGCTAATCAAAGTGCATGGCCTTCTTGGAGACCATAGGTGCATGCTTGATAAGGTACTACCTAATGGCTCAGTAGTCCTATTGGGTGGCTTTACCACTCAAATAGGGAATGACAGCTATTACTGGGAGGATATGACTGGGAAGCACAGGTTGCCTGATCTAAACCTGAATGGCAAATTCTTATTGGACTTCTGTGCTGATCATTGAATACAAGGCTGCTTCTAAGTGTAGCTGGTACCAAAGTACCTTGCACCAAAGAATGATGATTGAACTTATAGTTATGTAAGCTTGAATTAAAGAAGCCAGAGACTGTCAGCAATGTAGTGTTATTCAATGATATCCTTTTGTGTAACATAAAGTTAAAGTAACATTGCTTTGTGCAATACAAATTAATGCACGACAGACAGGGG
>NC_056728.1:1759347680-1759397680 GCF_019279795.1 Protopterus annectens | reverse complement strand
AAACCTGTTATGCATTTCACAAAATACTATCAGTGGTGTCACTCAACAATTCTGTCTCTTAGATACACACTCAGTCTCTCACTGGAGATCAAAGAGGTCTCAGTCATCTCTAAGTCTTGGCTCAAACTTAGATGTTTTGTCTCACACTGTATGGATTAGTAATCCCCTTGCCTTTAAAAGTGGCAGTCTTGGTGATACACAGGTATAATCTCCCTATCTTTAAAGTGACAGCCCTGCTGACAGACAGGAAGTGGGTATACATTTGCTTGATTGCAAACATTTACAATGCCATTTTAGTTGTAAACAGCAGTTGTTTGAAGTTATCTTCTCTCAGTTGACTAAGACAGTACTTTGGAATACCACCAAGATGTTCTTTGGAATAGCTTATGTCTTCCACCATCTTTCCACATCTGAACTATCTTCTTTGCTCTCTGAAACTGTATTCCAGCAATGGCAGCTTTGAACTACAAGGAGACTACAACATAAATTGAACTAGTCCTCTTAAATCAGTATCTAAGCATTGTGCCTGCAATGTCATCTAACACAGATGATCTTCACTCCTACCAGACCTAGAGTATATACTGTCAATGATTCATTTATCTGACATTATTCTTACTAATAAAGTGCATCCAACTTGGGACCACCCCTGGGAGCCAGGTCCTGAATCTGGACTTCCCAGCCCCTATTTGGTCAGAGGAAAAAGGAAATGGATCACCTCAAACCCAGGGCAAGTCCTGGGAGCTGTGAGTTCATGCAGGCTAGCAGGGGGACAATCCAGGGAGCCAGGTTTTAAATCTGGGTCTGTCAGTCCCTACAGTAGATGAGAAGGAGGCATCAGATAATTTTGAACCTGGGTCTGGCCCGTAGTTATATGCTCGGTAGAGATCCTCCATATTCATTAAGTGAGCATTACCCATTTTTTGCTTTTTGGACTTTTAAGACAAAAGATACTATCCCTGTCATCAGTGGATGCTACATCTCTCTCTCTCTCTCTCTCTCTCTCTCTCTTTCTCTGTATGGAGTTAAGTCTTGTCCAGGGGCGGCTCGTGCTATAGGACTGTGGGACTGCAGCCCCTCCACCTGTAAAATGGCTCCCCCACCTGTAAAAATCGATTTAAATAAATTCCCCAGTCCCCCCACCTTAGAACATATTAAATAAAAAATCCACTGCTGTGTTAGGCCAGAACTCCAAGCAAGCATGCTCAGGCATAGGGAAGGCAGGAAACTCTGCCCTTCCAGCCCAGAGTATCTAGGCCATTATGAAGGACTGATCGGGCTGCAGGATAACTACAGAGGAGCTGGTCTGAGGACAGATGGTTTGTGTGTGTGTAATGCCCCAGTTGCTTCATGGTGGTGGGTAGAGAATAAGGCTTGAAAGCTGTACCTTGGGCCCAAGTGACAAGAGCCTGAATTCCCTACCCACCACCATTTCTAAAACATTTGCAGATTTTTGCCTCATATTTGTTCTGTTCCTCATAAAATCTGTGGTTTCTGTATTTTTGTTACTTTACTAATCACAGCCAGTAGTGCAGTGATGCAGTGGTAGCAGTGTTGCCTGACAGCTATGGGTTGTCTGGTGTAATTCTTGGCTGGAGTGCCTTCTGTGTGGTGTCTGCATGTCCTCCCTGTGTTTGTGTGCGTTTGCTCTGGTGTCCTCAGTGGGTATTTATCCCTATTTTTTGGACTGTATTCCCCCATTATTGGCTTTGTTCAGGTCTTTTGTGCTAAGATGTTGACAGCTATGGTGAGAGTTGAATTCACTAAATGGTAGCCATTTAAGTTTCAGTCTTCAATAATGGAAAACGGTACTGCCTTGCATACACCCAAAATAATTTATTTAGTACAATTGTTCCACAAAGTAGTAAAATCACTGGATTCAAAACACATAATGACCATAAAAAGTCGTGGATTAAGCGCTTTCATCTCCGTTCGGAGACTTCATCAGAATCCTTGAAATGAAACAAAACAATCCTTTTATACAATAAACACTAATTAGCTGCCATCTAATTTAATTAATTGATTTCCATTCTTAAAGAACCACCAAATTCCCGGTGCTTTTACCTAACTTCACCATACTTAAAAACAGTGTTATTATTAAATGTGAAATGCCACATTTAATAATAACACTCTGTTTTTAAGTATGATGATGTTAGGTAAAAGCACCGGGAATTTGGTGGTTCTTTAAGAATGGAAATCAATTAATTAAATTAGATGGCAGCTAATTAGTGTTTATTGCATAAAAGGATTGTTTTGTTTCATTTCAAGGATTCTGATGAAGTCTCCGAACGGAGATGAAAGCGCTTAATCCACGACTTTTTATGGTCATTATGTGTTTTGAGTCCAGTGAGTTTACTACTCTGTGGAACAAGTGTACTGAATAAATTATTTTGGGTGTATACAAGGCAGTACCGTTTTCGATTATTGAAGGCCTCCTTCATTGTTTACCGGTTCGCACTATTATTTGTGATTTGTGGTGGATCGTGGTTACCAGTTTTTTAAGTTTCAGTCTTCCTTTTTTTTTCATAAAGATAGATGATTTGGCATAGTGGTATATTGCTTTGGCTGTTTTGCACAGGGTCCTGGGTTCAATACTTGGCAATGAAATGTATGGTGGTAACACAGCATTTTATTCTAGCAACTTTCCAACATTATACAAGCAATGTTTAAAATGTGTCCCTGGTTTTTGGGCCCCCCCCAAATAAATTTTGGCTTTTTCCAGATTTCTTGTGCTGCAAAGTTCAGAGATACAGCTGAGTGTCGAGTAGATTTTACAAGGAGCTGAGAGCTGCAGGGGAACAAAAGTTTAGAGCTGCTTATGCCAAGTCGGTTTACATTGTAAATAGCACAACAAGTAGTGTACTTACTTTTGATGCAGAAGGTTGTGGGTTCTACTCCCACAATAGGTAGATCCATTGCTGATACTGTACTCTGTTGTAAAGGGGATGGATGCTGCAGTCCTCTTTGGCAAAGATACATAGTAACTATGAACCTGTTATCAGTTTGCCATCCATTCCCTATTGCGATATTACTAGCACTATCATTTTTTAATGCAACATAGACAATTTATTCCTCAAGGGCAACAGGCACTTTATTTGTAGATGAAACAATGACATATAAAGTTGTTTGCTAGCAGTAACCTCTTCATTAGTTAACAGATTTCTTTAATGTGGAATTATTTAGATGACTTTTACTTCTTTGGTAGACTTTTATGATGGAAATGTTCTGAATTGGGCAGTTTTGTCATTATTGGTGCATGCATTTTGTTTCATTGTTTACTGGAAAAATGTTCAAAACAATAAATTTAAAATTCTGTCTAACAACTGTACTGTATTGTACAAGGAATATAATTTAATACAGTCAGGAAGGTGTATCACAGAGCATGTGTATGTTTCGTGTTCAAGGGGCCTATGATTTAAAAACAATCCAAAATTAATCTTTATCTGCCACTGGCAAAATATATTTTCTTTGAATGTGGGTTTCAATGCTGTTTCAATGAATGTGAGTTTCAAGGGCAGAGAAGTGTTAATGCTAAGTCTATTTTCATTGTGAGACTGCATTGCTTTGTTTAGCAGATATCTATTAGGGTTTATGCTGTAAAATATAAAATAAAACTTTCAAATGAAATCCATATCATCGCAGAAGTAAAGCAGTATGCACATTACAGTGTTTATGGCAAATGGGGCGAAATAACCAAGGAATTGGACATTAGAATGGTTGCAGGAGGGACGCTCCATTCGACCATGATTTTGTGAGGGGGGGGGCAGCAAACTCAGACAGCCCAGGTTGAACTATACCTCTCAACTGTCCAGAATTTTGCAGAATGAATAGATTTTTGCTTCTTATTTTGGTTTGTTCCTCATAAAATTTGTGGTTTTCTGCCAAATCATTTAGGAATGAAGTCACTAAATAATGGCAGACATTTGAGTTTCAGATTTCATACCCTTCAAAAATTCATACTAATGCAAGACCTACTGCTATTCTATTATCTTTCTAAGTTTATAAGAGCAATATTTAAAAATTGTCTTTATTTTTGGGCCTGTGTCTCACTTCTATGTATGGCTTTGTCCAGATTTCTTGCTCTGAGGTTGAGAGGTATGAGTGTCAGAGCCATCACCATCAGCCAGACATTTCAAACTGTGACCTACTTGTTGCACTCCACTCCCCATTGTAGTGGCTCTGGATGTGTCCAAGCAAGGCAAGGAGCAGTTATGCAGTGTAAGTGTGCAGAGTATTCCCCCATAGACCACAAGTATAACCATGGCTTTTCATCTGTCCTTGATTTTGCAGAATGTTCTAGCTTTCTGTCATATTTTTATACTGTTGATATATGCTTCTTATTATTCAGAAAATGCATGCTGTTGCAGTGCCCTGTTGCTCTGTATTAAAGTAGCAATGCTCTGTCCTGTAACTCCTGGGGCCATCTCATTTGCTCACTCAAAAAAAAAAATAAATAAATAAATATTTTTCTGCTTTTACTGTATTTGTGTTTCTTCCTACTTTATTTTGCTTTTGCGTCATCTTAAAAGTACTCAATTGTATTTATTACTGCTTGGTGTAACTCATTCTAAGTCTTTTGGATTAAGCACTTGGGCTTCAGATCAGTTGTTTTACATTAGGAAGGTTTGTGGCCTGCACTGTGGTGGCAGGACAGGTAGCTTACATCCTTCTAAGTTGGGAACTGCTGAATGAGGGCTCAGTGTCTGTTATTCTAAAAGTTTATTAGTTCTGGTTTAAGCACTTGGGCTTCAGGCCAGTTATTTTACATTAAAAGGGTTCATGGTCTGCACTCTTGTGGGAGGAGAGGCTGGACTCTGCCCTTCTGAGCTGGGAATTTCCGGTTAAAAACTTATAGTGCCTGCATATTTGAACTGTTTCTTACTGAAATTGGTACACCTTGTTTGCTGTAGCATAGACTAGATCCAGGCCTGCTGAATCTAGTTTTGTTTGTATGCTTGTTGTTTGTTTGCTTTATTTCTCTGAAATGCTAATTCCACCTAAAACATGGCTTTTCAGCACTTCTGTGGATCCCTAGTGATATCTACATTGCTTACTGTACTTATTTCCTTGTTTCACTTGAAAGCAAGTTACTGTTTGTCGTTTTTGCATTTAAGTTACCTGTAACACATTGCATTTAAGATACCTGGCACTTGCTCACTAAAGCAATTATATAAGTCAGCACTAAAAAATTAAAAGCACTACACCCTCACAAACTCCCCTTGAGTACCTTGTTCCCATTGGCCCTTTTTTTCAATTATAAAGGAATTCCAATACTATTCTAGCATGTCCAAAGGTCAGTTGTCAATCTCCTCTCTGGTCTAGCTGGTGAATCTGGGAATCTTGAGGCAATGTTACAACTGCCTCATGTACACAGACAACCCTCTCCTCCTCCCAACAAATTCCAACAGATGTGAGAGATGCAACCATATAGCCATACTGGAGGCAAAGCTCTCTCAACTCAGTACTGGCGAAACCAGTCAGGAGGAGAAGGAAACCACACTCACTACAATTCCAGTCTCACATAGACCTACCACGACAGCAAACCAAACACATAAACACACAAAAACATACTTGGAGGCTCTAAATAAAAATCTGCCTAAGCAGCAGAGAACTCCAAAGCAGACACCCAAGCAACCGCTACCCCAAAAGAAAACACGTGCAACACATAGCTCACAAAGCCAGTGTGCCGAACAGTCACAGCCCTTAAGGCTAAACAACACACCTGATAAACTTGTACTAGGTGACTCTGTCGTCAGGCACACTTGACGTCCCGCTCACCAGGCTGAACAAGGAGAAGGTCACGGTGAGCTGCCTGTCGGGCGCTAGGATCCGCCACATAACACAAGCACTCAGGTCACTCCAAGGCAAGTACAAATATGACTCAGTCATTGTCCATGCTGGTGTGAATGACCTGAGACGTACCTCCCTGGAATACATGAAAAGAGACATAGAGGAGCTCTCTGAGCATGTAGCCCAGGCCGGTATGACCCTGACCTTGAGTAGCATCTTACCCTCACCAAGAATGATGCCACAATATGAAGACAAGATGATCAATTTCAACAATTGGCTTAAGTATTGGTGTCATTCAAAGGGGATCCAATGCCTGTCAGCCTGGGATGACATGCTCGACAAGCCACAATGCTTCGCTAGGGACGGCTTGCACCTGTCACCCCTGGGCTTTCGGATATTGGCAAAGGCTCTTGCTACTCCCATAGTACCTTTTTTAGACAAGGCTCAAAAGACAAACCCACCTCCATAGGTATCACAAGGGATAAGAAACTAAGAGTAATGCTACTCAATGCCAGAAGTCTAAACCTCAAGATGCACGCACTCAAAACTCTCCTTAGCATGGAGAACATCGATATCTGTGCAGTAACAGAGGTTCAAGGCTCCCGAGAGCACCCCAGCACTACCAGGTTATACCTCATACCATGCTTTTTGGCCCCAAAACTTGGACTGAACCACAAAAGGAGGGGGAGTATCAATATTCGTCAGAGATACCCTCACCTCCAGGTTGGTGGCACAGCACGAAGCATCAGAGACTATCCATGTGCAACTAACAGTGGGTAAAACTGCCTCCCAGTTTATAGTCTGCTACAGACCACCCTCCCAAACCCAGGAACCCCACTCGGCCTTCCTGAGAACACTGGAAAATATGAAGGTCTCTCCAAACACCATTATATTGGGCGACTTCAACTACCCAAACATAGACTGGGAGCATTACTCTAGCTCCAACACCCTAGCCCAAAGGTTCCTGGAATTTATAAACTCAAATGCTATGGAACAACTTGTTACCACTCCCACAAGAGGAGAAAACATACTGGACCTGATCATCACCAACATGGGGACTCTTATGTTCCAGACCAGAAGTGTATCCCTCACTGGTAAGATCAGACCATAAACTAATCTCACTGGATATTCACATCCCAACTCCACCCCCTGCCCTAAAAACCACAGTGAAAAACTTCTTTAAAGCAAATTTCACACTCCTCAAAACCGAGGTGGAATCCTTCAAAGCCCCTGGGCCTGTGGAAAATACGGCCCAGACTGCAGAATCCTTTATAAACGCATTCTATGAACACCTTCAGGAATGCATGGATCATGCAATCCCAAATAAAACCAAGACCCAATCCTCCAAAGGCAGACGTCCTGTCTGGTGGACCCCAGCCATAAACAAACTATACAATAGAAGGAGGAAGCTACTGCATGATAGAGCAGAATCCCAAAAAGGGAAGGCATCTCTGATCAGTATTAGCAAAAAACTACGGGCACTCATAAAATCGTCTAAGGCCAGCTTCGAGAGAAAAATTGCACAGGTCACTAAGGATAATCAGAAGGCTTTCTTTAGTTATGTTAGGAACCTGGGTGGGAATTCCCAGATATGCTCAGAATTAGTCCAAAATGACAAAAATACACGAACCCACAGACATTGCCAACATCCTAGCTGACAGGTTCAGTGCAAACTCCCCCACCAAAAGGGCAAATATCAATCGCAGCAGAGTGCTGCCCCTGACATCTCAGATGCTCAGGTAAGAGCTGCCCCTCCAAAGCAAAAACACAGCATCAATGGGACCAGGGACCAGACGGTGTCCCCGGCTGCATCCTACATGAACTCCAAGAAGAGCTAAACCCAAACATAAAACTACTGTTCAATCTCAGCCTTACTACAGGATATGTACCCAAAGAGTGGCGTACAGCAACAGTGGTCCCTCTCCACAAAGGTGATGCCTCAACAGATCCTGGAAACTATCGCCCCATAAGCCTGACTAGCTTGGTCTGCAAAGCTATGGAAAGGATCATCATGGACCTCATAAATAGAGATATTGGGGACCTACAGACACTGGATCCTACCCAGTTCGGCTTTGTTAAGGGCAGATCCTGCCTCTTAAACCTGGTTGATTTCTTTGAAACAGTGACCAAGACCATTGACGAGGGGAAGTTGGTCCACACAGCCTACCTGGACCTCGCAAAAGCCTTCGATACAATACCCCACTTGGGCATTATAGATAAGCTCACCAGCTTAAATATAAACCCCTATGTCACTAGATGGGTTGCAAACTGGCTCAAGGACAGAACCCACATTGTTAGAATTGCTGGAGCCATGTCAGACTCCAAACCAGTTACAAGTGGCATCCCACAAGGCTCAGTCCTGGGACCTTTCTTGTTCGGTATATATTTCTCAGAGGTACAGGTCAACACGGAAGGACTGTGGCTGACCAAGTTCGCAGATGACTGCAATCTGGGCGCCATAATCGACTCTCCAGCCGACACAAGCATCCTCCAAAAGGGCCTCATAGAAACAGACAACTGGTGCCAGAGCCATGGCCTCAAGCTAAACGCCAAAAAGTGTATAATCATCCCCTTTGGCAAAAACAAAGTGCCCACAAATTACCACATAGGTGGTAATCCATTAAGTACAGAAGAAGCAATTAGGGACCTGGGGACCCAAGTTGATAGCAATCTCTCATTAGACAACCACATGGCCAAAGTGGTTAGAAAAACATGTTATATAGCCCACCTAATCATGAAGGGATTCACATCTAGATCAGGGGAGGTCATCGTGCCTCTTTACTCATCTCTCATCAGGCCCATAATTGAGTACAATGCCCCTTTTTGGATGTACCTTACCAGACACCTGCAGCAACTGGAAAGACCCCAAAAGTACCTCACCAAGAGGATCAAAGGGCTCAAACAGATGCCATATGCTGCCCGGTTAAAGAAACTCCAGCTCTACTCAGTGGCATACCGCCTGCTCAGAGGCGATCTGTGCCTGACGTATAAAGCCATGTCCAACCCGGAATTAATGGACATGCTGCACCTCAGAAAATCCAAATCCCATCAAGCTACCTTTCGAGAGACTTGAACCTCAGCACTGAAATAAATAGGACATGCTGGAGAGACAGATTCATAACCCAGAGGCTCCCTTCACTCTGGAATAAAATCCCAGTCCAGGTTAGGCAGAGTTCCTCATTGACTCTCTTCAAGAGGAATCTTGATGAGTGGATGGGAGATCATAGGTTTACCCTGGGTATCACTTCTGTGTCACTGTTAGACAGAGGCACAGTATACTAACCTCGAAAAAGGGCATAGCAAAATTAATTTAAAATAGGTGACGAAAGCCAAACACACTCTAGCTAGGCTTATAAATGCCCTAGGGCAGATAGCCTAGTATGAACCTATGAACCTATAATGACCATCAGGTAAGCTTGTCAGAGATTGTAAGATGCAAGTAAGCTTTAATAAGCATACTGTTAAAGAATTACCAACATTGAAAGCCTTTTCATTGTTGCCATGCAGAGAATATTTACATAACTAGATAACGTACAAGCCTTAGGTATTAAAATGCATATGACAGTATTTGTAATAAAGGACAGGATTACAGTATTTTCAGAAGCTCATTACATTTGTTGGAGCCTTGCAGTTGTCTTTGCAGGCTTTACCCATAAACTAAACAGAATGCCAATCTATCATCTGTGGTCCATAACTTGTGCAGTAATCCTTTAAGCAATTTATCTTGAGCTTGTTTCTTGTTCATTGTTCATTTTTTACTTTGATCACGTGTTCTCCATGAAACAAGTAGATAGGTGTTGTCAGGCAGCAGGTCTTTTTTTGGATAAGAAACATTTTTACAAGTGGGGGTATCACAGAGATTGCTACTTTCAGTATGTTACTTGGTAATTTTATAAAGCTAAATATAAATTATAATTAGAACTGCAGTGCAAGGAGAAGTGGTTTGAGCTGAATGCTGCTTGTTTTTTTAATACTTGATTTTGGCTGGCATTCCAGTAATGTATTTAAAAAGCAATTTATTTTTTCATGCCTCACAACCTTTGTGTTTTCATCTAGATATTAAGTAAGCTGTCATGCAGCCAATGCAGTGAAATATTTTTTTAATCTACACTTCATTTTGTCTTGATTGGACTCTTGTAATGATGGTTTGGCACCCAGGGCAGCGTATTTAATTAAAGTTCCAGTTGTTGTTTTGAGCATAGCTCCACCCCTTTCTAGTTGGTCACACCCCTTCCCATTGGCCCCACCCATTCAGCTGTCTCCTGCAGCCCCCCTTTAATTTGAAGTCAGCAGCTGCCACTGGTCTTGTCCTTGCTCATCCAGTCACAAACTGGAGTAGAATTCTAAACATTACTGATGCAGACTTCATCCTTGAATCTTGCACTGAAGAAACTGCTTGAGGTTCAGGATAATACTTTTTTATTGACCAACAGCAGATTCAGGGACTCCAGAAGGTCTTGTTTAACTAGGACACCTAAAGTAATGCTAAGAAATAAGCACTATGTCCTGGAATACTGGAAAAAGACCATTAGTAACAAATAGCACCAGACTTTTTTAAATTTACTGTAGAAAATCTAGTAAAATTGATGTTAAATTTGCAAAATGCTCTTAATTCTGAGGAAAGCAAACTCTTCCACTTAGTATGCATAAAAAGCATGTTAGAAAGATTCTACAGAATTTACACCACTGTTGGATCATACCTTGTGATTTATTAGAGCCACGGGGGCTTTAGATAAAACCAGTGTTTGTCTCAAAGGGTTATCTCAGGGAATTGCCTACCTCTGTTCCCCCAACTAGCCACATCTCCATGGACATTTATGGCAATGGCCTAATTTTAATATCTAAATTCTTTCTTAGATCTGTTTATACTCAAACTGTGTAGAAAGCCTAACCTGGCTATGTGACACAGAGAAATGGAGCCTTGACTGCAGCCCAAGTACCTGGGTTGGATTAGCAGCTGCAGCCCTCAAGGAGCCAAGCAGTGATTAGGAGGAGTGAAGGAGCATGTTCCACATGCCTCTCTCGGGGGTTGAGGGCAGGAACACGCTCTCAGGAGTGTTTCCCTGGTGGAGACCCATAAGGCCAACCGTCATGCTTTGGTGGAGAAAGCAGAGCCTCTTGCAGAAATGAAGGGCCACCCCCCACAGTCAGTCCATTGCACATCCTTCTATGAAATATCAGTACCCAAAATGCTGACTGCTGACAAGCCGAAAAAGAAAAATACAGGAGAAGAGAAAATCTCAAAAATTAATAACCAACAATGCAAACAAACTCAAAAGGTAGAGCCCAATTCCAAGGATACCACAAACGTGAACAGAGTCCCAAAAGGCAGTTTTATTGAGTGCTTTCTTCAGTTTATATCTTATGACTTCTTCAGAATAAATAAGAAAGATGTAACAAAAATATTTAAAAGCCAAATTACAGTGATATGACATCAAAACAGGCAATAAAAAATAGATTAAACATTAATCAATTAATTACCCTCCTAGCAGCAAAGCACAGTCCTTAAACACAATAAGAACGTAGCCTTATAAAACTAGCAACACTAAAGGTATCATTAAGTCCAGGTGGGGCCTGGACATTCAATTTTATCTGCCAAAGAAGTTCTCTAAACTCCACCATATCTGCCCATGGTCCCCCCACGAAGGTCTTTTTTAACCCCTTCTATGACAACAAATTTAGAATTGTGTGTAGGAAAAACTTCTACATGCTTGTAGAGAGCATTGTTAGTGTTTTTGTTTTTCATATCTCTAACATGCTTATAAATTCTTTCTTTTAACTTACGTGTAGTTTTTCCTGTATAAAATCCATAACACTGAGAGCAAATTGCAGCATAAATCACACACAAGTGGTGTCACCTAGTGCAGCACCGAGCAACAGTGAAGGAAATAGACATCCAATACCAGCTACTAGTACGCCAAATCAGAATACTTACAACAATTCTAACAAGTTTTGTGAACAAGAAGATGCCAACCAACAGCAACAATAACAAGATGATTTGCATGGTTTTCGGAACAACAGAGGACAGAAACATCAAAGGCCCTACTACACGAGAGGGGCTACAAAGTTTTACAACAACAGCAACAGCAGAAAGAGAAGGTAATTGTTGGGGTTTTGAACAACAGTAACTTCAATGAATGTTGGTTAGTAACGAACAAGGATGGAGATTTTAAAATATATAATTTATCTAGTTATGATATAGACCCTGATCTAGTTGCTATACACCATCAATTAACCATGACAGGTGACAAACTATGGGGCACTTACAACTGTGGTCATTGCTCATCATGTCCATTTATTTTTACATCCAGTTTACTGCAAAAACACTGACAGGATATATGACATAAAATTTTTTGGCAACTGTAACAGTGATTGGGTGGTGTATCTTGCAACATGCACATGTGGCTCTTTTTATGTTGGACAAACATCATGACTACTTTGTTTGCATATGTCTGAGCATCGTAGTGACATATGAACCAAGAGAGACACCAATGCCCTATATAGACATTGCCTACACCACAACTCAGCCAGATTCCAGTTCACTATTATTGACAGGATTCTTGGTGACAGATCCAACAAACAAGGTTGGCACTCTATCCTTACAAAAAAAGAGAAGTATTGGATCATTAAATTAGGTGCTTTGTTTTCATCCGGTCTCAATGTTGTTGTGTCTTTTGGCTTTTCCCGGTTAGGGGTCGCCACAGTGGAACTCCGGTCCACTAATGATTGGCAGTAGATTTTTACATACCGAGTTGCCGGCTCTGATGCACAACCTTCAACGAAGGTAAGCCCATTCATGCATGTCTCCACATAGAAGACGATCTAGCTGAGAATCGAACAGGACAACGTCTTACTGTGAGGCGACAATGCTACTGCAGCACCACCACCGCAGTACTTATTCACCCAGTTTGAATGACCATTTATAATATTATGTGTTTTATTTTTATTTTCATTTTTATTTTCTGTTTACTTGTTATATTATATATTATCATTAATAATGTGGTTTTATTGTATAATTTTTCATTCTCTTTTTATTTTCCACACAGGAAACAATTTGAATGTTGGGAAGAACACTTTGGGAAGACTCCTATTGGATGGTTCATGTCATATAATCATGTGTGTCACTTCACATTAGTAACTACTTTCATTCCCACTGAGGAAAGCCTGTTGGCTGAAACCGGTCTAGGATGTATATTATTTTTCAATAAAATACTTATGTATTTATTTTACCAGTCTTGTTTAGTGCTTTTTCACTGTAATTGGTGCTGGCATTTTTGTCTACTAGAATTTGCCCTTTCCCAATATTGTGTGATCTCAGAGTTAGTATTTGTAATTTGCAGGGGGTATGGGGAGCACAGATGTTTTTGTGTGTTTTTTAGATTTAATTTTACATGTGCCGAGGTTATTGCTCAGCTCATGTGTAGCAGCATGTCGACATTTGCATTGCCGTTGTTTTGTGATCAATGTTTGGAGCACTGAGGCTTGAGTCTATCAATTATATTCAGTAGATACACATATATATGTTTTTATACATGTATATATCCATATATATCCATATATATATATATATATATATATATATATATACATGAGTTTATAATGAATAATAGCCAGTGAGTTTGATCAAAACATAAAACACTGAACAAGCTCTTCGGTTACCATTAATCTCAACAAAACTCGACAAAAAAAAAGTAACTGCAAATGAAAACCAATAGGTTACTTTTGCAATTAAAAAAAAAACTTTTACATGTGGGGCTTTACCTCCACACTCCCAGAAATTAAATAAACTAACTCCAGGATCACACAAACATGAAGAAGAGGGAAAAGCCCAGGAATTATGTAATAGTCAATGTAATGAACTTACATAATTTAACCAACTGTACTATCAATGAAAAACAGCAGCATTTCAGCATGCAATGAAATGCATGCAGTGATTACTCGTATAAAATCCATATGTATATATATATATATATATCTATATATATATATATATATATATATATATATATATATATATATATATATATATATATATGGGTCCACTTTGTAATTTGGTAATACTGAAATCCCGAATTTCAGTATTTTTAAATTACAAAGCAGAAAACTCAAGCACAACTCTCAATTCCAAAAACACACAACCGCAAAATTCAAACTTCCGAAACTATGCTACATATATAGCACACACATAAACAAACACAAAACTCCCCCCACAATCAAATAAATGCATCTACACTATAGATAAGTAGGGGGGAAAGCCCCCCTGTACCCCACACCCCCCCTACTTATATATTTTAACTCCAAGATCGCACAAACAGAAACACAAATGAAACTCACACACACACACATCTTACAGTCCCTCACACACACACACATCACAGTCACAACATATACTTACACACACTAAAGCCCATAACCAACACATTTACACACACAACCTTACCTAAATTCAACCCATACATCCACACACTGCACCAGCGGAAGTGGAAATTCAACATCTCCATGCTTCGGGATTTTGAATTTCGCACTTCTGCCGGTTTCACAACTTTGAGTTTTCAGCTTTGTAATTTCAAAATACTGAAATTCGGGATTTCAGTATTTTGAAATTACAAAGTGGACACACGTATACATATCTATCTATATATATATATATATATATATATATATATATATATATATATATATATATATATATATATATATATAGGTCTACTACTGTAGATCGAAATTATACTATTTCGAAATATGATAGTAGTGTCCCACTAACACGAAAGTGCACTTCAACTCACAAAGAAACTGTAGATGAATCCACAAAGTTACCAGTAATAAATCAATATGACTCACTACACCAATGTAGAAAACACTAAATTTACAAATAATAAATTCTAAATAATAAATTTAGCTTTTTCTACACTGGTGTAGTGAGTTCGTACTATGGGTAAAAGTTTAGCTCGCGAGTTTTTGGCTGGCGTGAGCTTTATATAAGGACGGCTCAGTTCCAAGGACAGAACCAACATCCCATCAGTGATGAATGAATGAAGATCAACAACACAGATGGAACATTATGGTAAGACATAACTTCTTTTTCTTTCTTTCTGAGATAGCCATTAAATTGATAACACACAGTACTGCTGAGTTATTTCAGATTACATCATTCTTGACACCTCTGCTGAAGTTTCCCAGGCTCACAGAACTTAAAATTTTACATATCTTTTTAATCTTGCACCTGCCAGGAAGCCACAGCAATAAAATACACTTTACATGTGAAGCCTAGTAATTATCTATGTCTTAAAACAATAGAAAGAATTTCCTAGCCCAGACATCCTGTCTCCGAGCTTGAGCTTAAACACAGTTGTAAAATTCTTTACTTAACAGCTTTCTTCCAGCAGGGCGCACTGTGGTTACATTTTTGAAGCTCAGCACAACATATAGTTTAATCATAACATATAGTTCTCTTTACATTTGTAAAACAAGCCTGTGGATCATATTAATATTTATAAATGGCATAGAATTATTTACAAAATTCTATATAGCTAGGCTGGCAGCCAGGGCCGGCCTTAGGCATAGGCGAACTAGGCGACCGCCTAGGGCGCCATATAGACTGGCCTCACAAGGGCGCAAATTCTGGAAATGTATAGGAATCGTTCGGAGAAGCACGAACTTGCTAATTTTTTTTTTTTTTTTTTAATCGGAGTTCTGCTGTGAACCGTAGTAAGCCGAGACTCAATAACAACAGATTTCACCGCTGGGCGCCCATAGACTGAGGCTTGGCATTGGCAATTGCGCCCTCCCCCAGACCCAGTTCAAGCACGAACTTGCTCATTTTTTTTTTTTTTTTTAATATTATCCTATCCTCCACAGTAACACAGCCCCCACCCTAAGCCATGTTCTCACAGTCATTCCCTCCCTCTGCATGACGTATACGCTTGTGTGATGTGAGTGGCTGCTCTTATGGGGCATTATTCAAATTATCCTATCAGCGATGATTCTGCACCACTGACATCACGGCCACTGATCCATTGCGTATATAAACAGCTAACTCCCGCCTCTCGTTCCTTCCTTCATTGACGCGCTAGAGAGGCGGGTGCAGCTATTGGCTATCGGACTTCGCAGTTCTTGGAATCCGGACAACAGCGTCATTTTGTTTGCCTGGATCATTCTTCCACGTGGGCTACTATGGAGTTTTAATTTCAACACCGGTGGCTTGGCTAGGAGGTAAGTGAGGGATGGGGTCCGCCGGGGATTTATTTGTGATGTTGTGAATGAAGTTTTTTTTTTTTTTAGTCTGTTTAATATTTTTGAATTTTGAAAGACTAGAATTTTAGCCTAGGCTTTCAGTTAATTCTAGAGTCGGCCAGATTTTGTGTGTACTTGGTATGATTTGTGTGTGTAGGTAAACGTGTACAAATGTGCGTTTTATTCATGTCTGTTAACTCCTAAGCAGTTTATCTTTTTAAAATCTTGACTTCTGTTAGCCTTCTGTTACGCAGGGGCATACTTTCAACTCCAAACTCCCCCACCCACTACTGTCACTAACCACCGCAGTATATTCTATTGCTTTCTGTTTCTAGTTTCACTCCTTTAATTATTAATTGAAAGCTAACAGTAGCATGTTATAAAACTTGGTTGGATCTATTGTGGTAAAAGTGAAGGCTATTCTATTTATATTGCTTTTTGTACACGCACCTTTTGGTGGTCTCAATTTGGTCATTTGTCATAGTTTCTGCAAAAGGAAACACAGAATGTTAAATTGACATTCTTGTATTAATATTTTTCTAATACATCTTTCACAGGTTGGACATTTATTAACTTCATATTTATTTTTGCCTTATACGGCATTTGTAGTCTTTAGTTTAAGGACCCATTATGAGCATTTTTGCACTCCTTTTTGTATGACATTTTGAAGGCGTCACACTGTTGTGTTAGTTTTATTATTATATTTTTCACATTTGTTGAACCTTGGATATGGCCAATATGTAAGTCGACTTTTGAGGAGACCGTTCCAGGACAAAGGAACAGCTTCCAGTCATATGCACAGTTCTCCTTTACATGTTTTTAGTTTCTTAGCAAGTTGTATAACAGGCAGTAGTCTGTTTCTTCCTGGCCTTGAGACATTTGAAATATGTCTAAATATGTAAAATGTAGGGGTGCATGGAATGCGCAAGAATACACTTTAATCTGGTCCTATGGATAACATAGAAGCGTTGAGGCATTTATTTGGAGTATGCATCACTGGGATTCATTAAATTAGGTTGTTGGAGTTTAAATTTACAGTTATTTGATATTAATTAACGCGAAGGTAATCTTTTTGCAAAGTATAAATGTATTCTTAACTTGTGTCAGTTATAAACAAGATCCGCAGTGTATGGTTTTGTTTTTAAAAAAAATTTCTTACTAAATAACTTTTAAATAGTCTCACTGAAGCATATGGTTGATTGTATTGCATTAATTGGAGCATTCTAATTAATTGGTTAATGAATTTTGAAATTGTTTCAATAAGCTATTTAAGCTGATTTTTTATGTTACTTTTCAACTTGATAAAGCCCGGTATCACCGGGCGAAAGCGCTTGTTCTTCATTCTTTTGGTTGCAATAAAAGAAGATTTTTATATATTACAACGGTTGTTGACCTCTATTCACGAGGGTTATCTTCACTGGAAAGTTTTAGTGTCTTTTATTATTTGGATACGGCTCGTATTCTCTATTGGTGTTCTGAAGTTTGGAAGCTGCCTTGAGCCTTTACATCTTTGGTTTACTCCTTTAATTATGCTTTTGGTCTGCACTTCAGTTGGTAAAGTGAAGTATAGGTCAGTAGTAACCAGTGAAGTATGTCAGTATACTTCTTGGTTATGCAACTCTTCCTGTGGTGTATACAGAGACACGTACTAGTAGGCAGTTCTGTTTAATCAGACTACCTTTTTTAGTTTTATAATATACTGAAATCTCCCATATCAGGAAACTCAAAGGACATACCAAGTAGAAAGTGACACACAGCAGTCTTTTTTTGAAAGATTGAGGTAGACTGGTTTGCATTTTGTGGAAATGACAATATGGACCAACAGACTGTGATCACATGGTGCCTAGCATATTTAAAAATGTGTTCTTTGAAAATTGGTGCTGAAATTAAATTTGTATGCTATTTTAACACGCAGAATACTGAACAATAAAATATATCGAATTCATCTAATAGTCATAAAACTAGTAACATGCACAAATAACCACCATGTTTGGGGTAGTCCTTAAGTTGCAAAAGCTGAAAGTTCTAAAGGGATAAAGCCACTATCATGAAGGCTTCAAGATTTAATAATTGGATTGTGACCCTCCACCTCCAGCAGCCTCCAGATAGCCAATCCAATGTTCTGGACGTCTCTTACTTTAAACCCCCAGTTAATATAGGATACTGTATGTAGGTGTGAAAACGTTTAGTATTGTCATGCAGAACCAACAGCTACTATGAGTGCCAGCCCTGTTGGTGGGAAGACACCTTAGTAAACTCCTCGTGTAAGGATCTTGTTGAGGTTGTTGAGGTTGTGCAAGTGTGCTGCAAGGGAGAAGAGAGCGTTATTTATTCCCAATCCACTGGTTCTTGAGTTTGTTCTCTACCTCTGCAGCTGATGGTATGTTTTGTGTACTGCTGTAAGGGGTGTGGTGCTTAGCCTACTTTCCTGTTAAACAGGAAGAAATGTGTTTGCTTGCTGATGTCATTGTGGAAGGCTTTTGGCAGAGCAGAAGTTGGGACAATTTGTTAAAGTTTCTAATGTGAAGGGGAAAGCTGGCAATCAGTCAGAGTACTTTTGGAAAGGCATCGAAGACATAAGTGTTTGGCTAATTTTATTGATGTTCTAACCAGCACATCACTCTGGAAGTATTTTTTTTTAATTTATTTTTTTTTTTTTTGGGGGGGTGTTTGAATTGTAGATCTTTTGTGAAACCCAGTATTAGAAGTGAGACTAAAGTTTCACAGTTTTAATTTGAAAATTCTTGGAAAACGTGGTTATCTATGTATTGAGACATAAATAAATATTTTTTGCAGTCTGTTAATTTGATGTCTTTTTAGCTCCAGAAAACCTTAAACAGATAGTCAAACCGTCTTCACTAATGGAATACCGTTTTGTGGGAGTGACCCATTTGTGGGCGTGGCTCAAATAGGGTGGGTGTGACTCGAACAGGGGTGTTCCTTGTGTTCAGTGTGGGTGGGGCTTATGGGGCACCAGAGCAGTTGTTCGCCTAGGGCGCTGTTTCAGCTAAGGCCGGCCCTGCTGGCAGCCTTTCAGTTTATCACAGCATGAGAGATCAATAAAGAGAATCTAGAAAAAAGACCATGCTATGTTGTTTCTAAACTGTGCACTAAATGATAAAAAGCATGTAAGAGGGAAATATTCATCTTTCTTTTATTTAACTATTGCTTTTCATCATATGGAATCACATAAACACAGAACAATGAGAGGCATGATGTGGAATGTTTCTTCCCAAAGTTGTTTTTTTTTTAACTAGTGCATTATTGTATTATTACAATTAATATAGTGTCTACATGCTGTCTTGCTGCCTGCTTCAGCCGGATATGATAGAATAGCATTTGTCAAACATTCAAGAACAAGTTGCTTTATTTTTTTGATAGCTTTAATTGATATAATTTGATCTGTTTTCCAGGTAAGAAGGCTAGTTTGATGACCTTTTTCACAAATGACCCACCCTAAAGGCAGTGCAATGCTTAAAGCATTACATTTCATATAATGTTCAGGAGAAAAAAACATTAAATAGAATTACATAATATTTATAGACTGAAAGTTAAGTATTTGACATCAGATACCATTAACAAGACATACCATACAATGACTTCTTCAGGCCATGTTCTACTCCCAGTTCTGCTGTCATAACATGTCACTGTTTCATAATGCAACACTGTCAGTGTTCCTCAAGACAAGACTAAGCGCTAACAAATGCTTGCTTTTTTAGTCTCAGGCCTTTGTAAATGTTATACTTTGTTATGTGATGAAATGAAGGATTAGCTTTTTTAAATAATCATCTCTATGTGATGGCGATATTTTTTCTAGTTTCTGAAAAGTCGATCATCTGACATAGACCTATATATATATATATATATATATATATATATATATATATATATATATATATATATATATATATATATATATATATATATATATATATATATATATATATATAAACCAACAATCACACTGGCCAAAACCCAATGGCAAGAGAGAAAAAACACTGATTTAGCATACCAAACTTTAATAAACGCTTTAGCCTGAGACAAATGTATATATATATATATATATATATATATATATATATATATGTGTAAATTTTGTATGAGTTATCACTGCATGCATTTCACTGCATGGTGAAACACTGGTGTTTTTTACTTTTTTACTTAGAATGACTTGGACAATACCTTGAAAAAAGCAACAGGTAGGAACAAGTTGCAGTTGGCAATAATCATGTTTCAGGCTGGCTTCAAGGCTACTTGTTCATGTAGTGTTCTAAAGCCTAGTGTTGCATTCACATTATTGACATTGTATCCCTCCTTCCACTAAAACAAAAGTCTATCTGTTGCAGACCTACAGTTACATCCATTGATAACATCAACCACATGAGCATATTTCAAAGTTAGCGAACAAAGCTCCAGTCCACCCAACACACAAAAGTAAAAAGCGTTTTTATTATTTTTTATTATTTTTGCACAAGTAAAGTAGCTGATCCTCCTTACAAAATTTTGTGGATTTACAAAAAGCCATTCAAATTTAGTTAAACTAATTACTTAATTTTTAAAGGCCATTACTAGGCCTTAAAAAAGACAGACACATTGAAAAAAGCTGCTGTTGTTACCCTTAAAATTGCATTAAAATTGCAATGACTAATTAAAAACGCATCAGAAGCATGTTATGCCAACATATTTTAAATAAAACATGTAATGTAATGCAACAAAAACTAAATAAAATTATAAATTCAAATAAAAAAAAAAATAATAATATATATAAATGTAAAACAAATTAGATAATGGAAACAAAATTCCAAAATATAAAATAACTTTACCATTGAATATTATTGAAGTCCGGGGGTTAGGAGGCTTTGCTCTTATTCAAAACAGTTACAATTAGTTAGTTATTAGTTAAACACTATTCTTTGTTCTTGAACAACAACAAAATATCGTGCAATAGTTAAGAGTTAAGAAGTCTCATGTTGCTTTTTTAAATTCACTTTTGATTACAGACGCATTTTTTTAGATGAAGAAATTAAAACCAACAAATCAAAAACTAGATAGAGATCAGGAAACTGAATTTAAAACTTCTATTTAATGATAACACAGGCGGGCAAATTTGAAATTAAACTGCCTAGTGTCCACAAATCCACTTCTTACATATAACTAAATGTTTTCTTTGTGCTGTTGAGTTGAAGCGTGAGCACGGCACATAGTCTACAATTTCAAGTCTAATGCTTTTGTCAAAAGAACAATTGTTAGCAATAACAAATTAATATTCTTCTTTATAGGTCTTTATAAGTCCTGACAAAGAAATTGAGTTAGGTTAGCCATTTTTGAACAAGATGACTATGTGGAAAAGACAACCAGTTGAAATTATTGATTCCTTCTTGAGCAGGCCTCTTTTGAAATTCAAGTAGAATTGTTCAAAGTATTCAGGGACCTGTTATTTCTTGGTAGAATTACCATGGATAAGTAGGAGTATGTTGAATATATGAATCCTAAAAATATTGTCATTTGGTATGCCCAAAGTCCACAAAATTGTGTATAAAAAAAGTCCCAATTAAATGATGGCACTTAATGAATGCATTGTACCCTGTCTCCAGTACATTGCTTTTTTGCTTTCTAAAATTTGCTTTTACTTTCTAGTATGCAAAAAAGATATGCAGCATTTTTGTCAACTCTTTTTTTTATCCAACTTGAAGGGTAATTTAATAGAAGAGACTACTAATTTTCCTATATACATCTACGATCTATATACATCTATCCCCACCAGAAGGGATCGAATGGGTTGAACTTCTTCACCTTGGAGTTGTGCCCCTAATCACCCAGGTAATTGGTTCATCTTGCTATCCAAACTTTCTTGACTTTATCTTGTCTTAGTTTAATGTAAGGGTTCGTTCGAAGGCTCACCTGTCGCGGGGCTAACACAGCCAATTGTTGTGGCCTGGGGGATTTATGGCCATTTATCCATTATTGGCAAGTTAAAGCCTAGGTGGAGCATTTTACTGCGCTTTTTAGATAGTGTGTTTATTTTATTGTTTAGATTATGGGCGGTTTTTCTCACTCCTTTGTCAGCACTTTGAGCTCAACAACTTTGGACTTTTTTTAATTCCCTTGAAGTTTTAAAATTGACTCAATTGACTAAAACTGTCACAATTTGATGTGTCCAAGGCTTTCAACATCTCTCTGATGCTATTTTGGGCATTTTGATGAAGAACTGGTATTTTATTTCTACACGTTCTTGGTGGACTGGAGCTTTGTTAGCTGGTTTGTTTTCTGCTTTTTTGGTATCATATTTCAAAGTTACATATAACTTCGCATCTGTGCAAAACTGGAATTATATCAACAGTGACATTTTATATATGCCTATATCAGAGTGTGTGTGTGTGTGTGTGTGTGTGTGTGTGTGTGTGTGTGTGTGTGTGTGTGTGTGTGTGTGTGTGTGTGTGTGTGTGTGCGTGTGTGTGTGCATGCATCGGTTATTCTGTCTGTCTGTATCCACCCCACGTCAGAATATCCAAATGCACCAGATACAGCCCTGCCTTTGCATCCATTGACAATAAACTGCAATGTCTGTCTAATAACAGTATGACCATATTTCAGGCATGTTTATACTCACATATGTGCAGGCCTGATCTTAAGCCCACAGTGGTGACAGTGATGAACAGGTTCATAATCTCCACACCTTACTCTTAAAATAAGTCATCCTCTACCTATTTAATCCCCACACCTTACTGTTTTAAAATAATCCATCCTCTACCTATTTAATTAGCATCAGTAGTTTAAGCACTATCAGTTTGCAGTGGCTGGATTACATAGGGGTATACAGTGGATTTGGTGTGAAGCTCTGAGACAAGGGGAGGGCAGTACCTGCAGTATAATATAGTATTTTAAAATGGTGGAGTGTATGATAATTGCAAAGCACCAAGTCCTCCTTCCCAAGAGGTTAGATATGTTGCCATAGCTCAGTCAAAACTACCAAAACAAGAACATACCTCAGTGAATACCCTTATAATAAGCCAACCACTAAATATTTGACCGTTAGCAATAATTCAAACATTACCATTCTATAATGGGTGTATAGGCATAGCTAGTATTAATAGTAAAACATATAAACTATTTACCCAACAAATAAACCAGAAGAAACAAGCATTCAAGGTTAAAGAGCAAAATTCTTTACTTGAAATGAATACATTAAAGCATTTTCCAAGTAAATATGCAAAGAGTGAAATGTTTCAACCAGAAAATACAAAACATTGAGAAGATAGTCAGTGGTTATACAAATTAATTTAACATTTAGACTAAAATCTCTAAGCTTATGAAAAGGTGCACTTTGCCCTTTTTAGCTCTGGCTTTTAAGTCAAAAGTTGACAATAATTCAGAGTCCTTAACAGGAAGTAGCTCTGTCCCAAAGGGTATCTTCCAGCAGTAATTGTTAAATGACATGATTAATAGACAATCCCTCTAGTTTTAAGTTCCCAAATTAGATTTCCTGTAATTATAAGTAGTTGTATGAGCAAGGGGAAGGATAAGATTCAGCAAGCCAGAGTCCAGGTAAGGAAATCATTGTGTGACCCAGTGCAGTAACACCTAAGCAGAAAGCTCTACAATATTATAAATGGATACATGTACAGTCAAGAAAGAGGCAAGACTTACATTGAAAGTAGCAAATCACTTACGTTCCACTTTGTACATTTTTCTTTAACATTGCACATTTATTAAAAAGGTAAACACAATGCAACTTCTTTCATTTTTTTATGTTAGAGTTTTTGTTAAATTGATACAACACTAATACAGCTATTTTTCTATTATGCATTTCCTTTTGAAAGTCAATAACTTTCTTGCAGTTTACTATAGTCGTGCCTCACAATGACTTTATAAATGCATCAAACACACCTGATTCAGGACTACAGTTACTGCCAAACCTGCAGTTCTGGTTCACATATGTAGCATTTATAGCACATATATTCTTAACACTGCATCCTATCCAAGTCATCACCTTGACCCCCCCCCCCCCATCCAGAGAGGCAAGCTTGAAAAATCCCATCATCATTCTTCTGCCAACCGACTCCAGCAAGGGCGCGAGTTTCTAGTCTAACATGAGTCACATGGGTTGTACAAAGGGCTTTATCTCTTTATGCCAATAGAGTTGGAATGCAAATTCCTCTGTTTTAGTGTGTAATAGCATGTCTTCTTATTGTTTCTTGATCAAGTGTCCAGTTTATGTTGTAGGTTTGAAATGCATAATGGTAGGTTGAGGGAGAATCTTCTGGAATATTTGTCTGACATAGCTTGCCAATTTGTCTCTTTGCTTTATTTTAATTGTTGTTCATTATTTTATTTTCATTTCATTATCATTTCTCTTCAATAATTTCAACTGACAATATCGTGGCTCTGAAATACTTGGAACCAAAGCCATAACTAAGGTGAAGTAAACAGGGCAGCTCTCCTGGGCACACGTGGTTAGGGGATATGATCACTAGTTTTGTGACATTTATTTAGTGTAATTTTAGCAAAGAGCTTGCATAATGTTTTCCCCACATTACATTAGTAATTGTAACAAGGGATTTGCAGAAGTTCTTTAGATATGTAATTTTTTTTTTTTTTTTTTGCTCTTCACGTTCAGGGAAGAGAGTTTTTATGGTGCTGGGTCACATTTAGTCTAATCACCGGGTCTTATTGTCTTACTGGAGCAGCACCTAATATCATTTTGTGCAATAGCTCCATGAAAAACATGAGCTGAGACATGTCTTTACTTTTGGCATCATAAGAAGTATTTGGACTAATTTTCAATAAAATCACAAACCCACAGCAAGTGTTAAATAAAATCACACAAGGGATTTGGATGAAAGTATATATCTTCTTTACTAAGAAGTTAGAAAACTGCCTGAGGCAATAGATTATGTAGCATGCACTGCAAGTATAACATTACAGGATACCTAAGAGGTATTATTCAGTTATACGTAATGAATAAGGAGTTCATGCTATCCTACTGGTAACTATCCTTTCATCTAGGGGGCACTATTTGCTGTGACTCACTCTGTCTTCAGTCTATTGGATGTAGATATCTCCGTGTGAATGTGAAGGTCTCTAAAAGGTAACAGATCACAGGACAAACATCAAAGTTAAACAATGTCAGATTTCACATAAAGCCAAAATGGCACATGCAGGCATGACAAAATAAAGTACAGACATGGCACATATTATAATATGCTTAAATCACGTTTTTTGAGATTAAGCATGGTTACATGATAAAATTGCAATGCAATAAAAATTAACACTGAAATATATGATCGCAAAAGTGCAAACACTAACATACTCACTGTAATTTCTTTAAATAATTTATAAGCATTTTTGCACCCTTTCAGATATGGGGTTTTGCCCCCCCCCACCCCCAAATCTCCTTCATTTATGTATACTACAGTAGAGAATTGATTATCCAATCTAATTGGGCCCAAGTGTAGTTTGGATAATCAAACATACATTGAACTGGATAAAAAACTTCTAAAATCTTGTTTTTTCTGCACTCAGGGAATACACTTTTCAACCATTCAGCAAGTCCAGTGGACAATAAAGAATATTTTTCAAACACAAGCAGGCTACAAGTTCAAAAAACATGCACAAGCTAATACATATAATGTTTACATATTCAGACTTTATGATTTTTCCTACCCAAAAACTTTGGAAGACTGGTTCGGGTAATTAATGTTTCAGATAATCGACTCTCTATTGTACCTCCAAGCTTACTCTACCTCAGAGTAAGTGGAATTCTCTGTGATACCACAGCATTGGTGTTAGTAGAATAACAACAGTGACTGCACTTTTGTGATCACAGATTGGACTGCTGATCACAAGTGCATCCTACTTCACCCTAACACCAACTCAGAATATTTGGCTTAGAGAAAGGTGCTGCTGTGATGAGAAAAACACAGAATTTGGGTGGTGGCACCCTTTATTAATGGAAACTAGGGAGGATAAATATTATTGATATGGTAGCTACACATATAATGATTATGTTCTTTGGCTAACATATACGGCTTATAGTGGCAGTCAATGAAAGCTTGCAGTAATATGCACAGTCAAGACTTGTAGAATTAGTGTAAGTATTCAGTCTTCATAAAACCATAAGTGCAGAAGAAAATCTGTTGAGCAAAATAAAATTTCAATGACAACAATATCCACTGTTTCTAATCATTTGAAAGTATTTGAATAAAGCTTTTGTGAAGAAATATTTTTGTGGTTATAGATGAGTGATTTTACTATTGTGGGACAAATGTTTAAAGTGTATTGGTCATGTTCTGAAGCCAGTGTAAGTAACAAACCTTTGGCATTGGACATGGCCTCCTTAAAATATACAATACCAAATTATGCAATATCTGATGTAAAAAGTGTTAGTTTCTGTTTTATTTTGCTGATAAGGATGGTCTGCTGATTTTTTTTTCTCAGAGCTGAAAAGCCCTGCCATGACATCATGAAAGACTGAATCCATGATACCTCACTACCTTAATTAATGTAGAGGAGAATGTATGTCCATGATAAATGCATCAGTATTAGTATGTTCATCAGTCTCACTGCTGCAGTAGCCTATGGTTTGTATCCTCCAAGGATACAGCACCTGGCCAGGTACCCAAAGCTCTAATCTCCTCCCACACTGTTTCTCTGGCTGCCTATAGGCTAATCCTTTTGAAAAGAACTAGAACAGCAGGCGAAGTGACTGAAAATCATCAGTATTTCCTATCTGTCTTGTGAGGTGAATCTCTGAGACTTCTCTGGAACAGCAATCAGCCAAGGCTTCCTGTCAGACAAATAAGACCTCTTCCATATATGTAAATAATATTTTAATATATTTTGGTGCTTAAGTGCTTTTTGTTGAAAATAGTCATATTTCACTTTAAGAATACTGACTTTTCAGGCAGCATGTCAGCAGATATTCCTGATATACTATTATTGTTTCTCTAGGAATTAGTGCCCTAGGGCTTAGTTTATGTTTACCTTTCCTCTTCTCAGTGTTTTAGACAGTCAGAAAGTATATTTCTAGGTGACAGATGGAAATGTATGCGTATGTTTGTGTTTAATATTTGTTTACTTAATTTTACATGATTTTTTTCAGGGCTGTTTACTTAGATTATTCTGTCTTTATTTTGACAGCGGATTCATGTGTGCTGTTTGTGTAACTTTGATGTGGTACATTTTCTATTTTTTTTTTTTTTTTTTTGGAAGGGTTGTGTGCTGTTTGTGCTTACTAGTGACAACTTGGTTAAAGGGTGGATACTCATCCTGGTCCTTCTTCAAATGTGCCTAAAAGTAAAATCAATCAAAGCACAAGTCTGTGCCTCCTATGTGGGATCTTACTATGCCTCAACCAATGGTAAGTAACTCTGCAGTGGTCACTGATAGTTCATTTGTTGCATGTGTCTGGACAGATACATGGCAAGGGCGGGCATTAGACTCAATGATTGTCCTAATGGGGGCTGAGTAAAGGAGAACAATGCAATCTCTAGATCTATATTCAGTCCCTTTGTTTATAAGCTGTGCAATATAGCAGGACTTTTTTTTTATGATGGGGACAAATGTTGGTCAAAAGTTAGAGCACTGTCCACATAAGTTCCCAAATCCTGAACAAATGGGTTAGCTGTTAGGGACATATTATCAATGTGGTACTTCCCTAGGGTAGATGGCTTCCAAAAGGATATGATAATGCATTTTTTGGCATCTAGTTTCATTCCATGATTCTGGCACCAGTTATCTGTTTGGGCCAAACCTTGCTCATGGCACAGGGCACTGGTTGAGCCAGTTATGTTTCTGGGTCTATTTGTAAAGGTAGCTTCCCCTATTTTGAGCTACTGCTTCCTGTCTGTGAGCCAATTGGCAATCCAGCAGGTGATGTAGGGGTTTATTCCCAGTTTATTTAGCTTTTCTACTATGCCTGATTAGGGGATTATGTCAACAGCATTGGCCATGTCAAGGTATGTGGTGTGCACCATTTTACCTTCATTCTTTGCTTTGGGGACCTTTTCAAAACAGTCCACTAAGCTGAGTAAGCTTGGCATGTCCTTGACAAATCTAAACTGAAATGAGCAAAGTTTTTAGAGGTTCCCCTACATAATTACTGATTAGTTTCATGATTCCATAACTTTGCATATGAGGCTGGACTGACTTATGGGTTCCTGGTCTTTGTTCTTTGTTGTATTTGCTGGACTGACTTATGAGTCTTTAATTTTCCTGGGTCTGTGAAAGGTCCAGTAGAATGACTGTAGCTGTTCTCCATTCTCTTGGTACAAAACCTTTAGACGTAGTAACCAAATAACAGCAGCAACCAAAATACGAAGAAGTGAGAAGGAAGACCTCTGTTGCACCAAAATTGTAGCTTTATTCAGTTAAGAGCGTTCATCTGTATATGCAACAAGACTTCATCAGTTCTGCAATGTTGGTGCATCACTGGTCTTCCTTCTCACTTCTTCATATTTTGGTTGGTACAAAACCTATATGGAGGCTGAGATTGAACTGTGTTGTTAGGATGGTGGGTAAATTATTCTTAATGCTATTTAAAATGCATCAGGGATATTGTCAGGTCCCATCAATGCAGCATGTTTAGCTTTTGATAGCACTTTTAGAATTTGGTCTTATGTGATAGGTGGTGGTGAGTCGGTTTCAGGTGCATCTTGTGTGACAGATGGAGGGAAGAGACGGATAAAGTTTGAGCTGAATTTCTAAGCCAGTAGATTTACTATATCTTCATCCTCAGTGTAGGTAACATCATTCACAATCAGCTCAGTGTATTGCTGTATTGTGCTTCAAAGATTAGAACCTAACTAAAAAATGCCTTGTGATTTTCTTTGGCTTGAGTAGCTATTTGGGTCTATATCAGTCCATCGAAAACTAACTTCAGCAAATGGCCATTCATCGAACATAAGTCAGCAGACTGCCATTCATCGAACATTCACATCAGCAAATGTATTACACAGGCCAGTGAGTTACGTGTCCAACATATGGCAAATTTCCTAATGCTGGTCAAGTAACTCACTGTTCTGTGAAAAACATTCTGTGATCAGTACGATCAATGAACAAACATTCAGTAATTTATGTTCAATGAATGGCCATTCACTGAAGTTAGTTTTTGATGAACTGATATAGACCCAGCTATTTAAGCCTCAAACTTGTCTTTAGCAGATTTTATTAAGCTCCTTAGTTGTTTCTTTATTTCAGTGACAAGGGCTCTGACATTCTCTGCTTACTTTTGGTCAAAATTCTCTTCCTTTCATTGTAAAGCTTGTTGATATTATGGCTCCACCACTGGGGGTTGTTTCTGGGATTTGCCCTGCACTTGTCCCTACAGGGTAGAGCTGCATCTTTGCAGCGGTTTACCTGCTAGTATAGTGGTGTGGTGAACATTCCCACATATTCAGCTGATTGAATTGGGTTTGGCAGGGATTTGAAGCTTGCCAATGTATCACTTAGGAGTAGGTAGTTTGTCTTAGAGAAATTTCTAAAGGAACTTTGGGTGGAAGGTGTCTCTGGTTTTAACTTTATTTAGAAGGAAATATTAAGGTCAGACCTAACAAGGGATGAAGAAACACAAGGGTAGTGCAAGATGCCCCATATTAATAATGACAAGATCCAATATGTTATTTCCCCTAGTGGGTACTCTGACTAATTGTTTCAGAGGATTTGTACTGATAAAGTTCAGGAATCTCTGTGCTTGTGCATTAGTCATGGTGTAGGTTTCTCAGTCTATAGGTGGATAGTTTAGATCACCTAGGAAATGGTATTGGGTTTAATACTGAGTGACTCCAGTTCCTGTAGATAGGTGTTGTGGCTTTCTTGTGTCATAGAGAGAGTTCTATAGCTAGACAATATATGGTACAGGACTGATGGTTATTTGGACATGAAGAAGTTCTAGTGCATCATACTGTTTTACCAGCCTTGACGCTAGTCTTTTCTGGATGAAGATTAAGACAAAATGTCTCGAGGTTTCTAAACATGCCTTAAAAGTGTGTTGATCAAGCTGATACTGTTTTCAGAGCTTCTGCATCAGATACTGTTTTGAGGAGATTTGTTTGGTTACATAACCAAAACTTTTCATATGACTTAGTTCGAAATTTTGAGTTCACCTTTAGACAAGAAGCTTTATTTTAGGCCTCAAACAATTGGATGAGAGAGGTAATCTAATGCAGGGAGTATCTTATTTTTCAGGATTCCAGATTCTTCCCTGACAAACCCTCTACTCCTTTCAAAGGACAGCAAAAACAGAGACCATATCCTAATAACAGGCAGACCACCAAGAAGAAGTGATAAGAGGATAACAAACCCAAAACCAAAAAGCAAGGAAATTTCACAAAAAGAGCCATACACCAGCTTCAGAATGAATATACCAGAGACCTGGTCACCCCCCCCCCTCCTGCCCTACTTACCTTCCACTTTCTCAGTATATGACCCTCAGGGCTGTAGCCTGGTGTCAGATAATCTCAGACAAATGAGTTTTTAAGTGATTCAGGAAGGTTACAGTTGCAATGGATAGAATCTCCTCATCCTTTCAGGGTCATTCTCCCTCATCCTCCAAATCAAGCAGAGTTGTTTCCTCAGGTGCTCCAACACATATTAGAACATATTAGAATTAGGTATCACTGAGCATGTTCCTGCAGAACATGTATGAAGGGGCTTTTGTACCAGAATAGTTTTGGTCCCAAAAAAGGAGCACATGTAGAGACTAGTTTTGAACATCTCCTTCCTCAGTCTCTATGTGAAGATTACAAAATTCAAGATGTTCACCCTCCAGTCGGTGTTAGCCCCTCTCCCAGGCCACTGTGTTATGGTAACCTTAGACCTCATAGATGCTTAACATCACATTCAAATAGCATACAAATTTAGGAGGTTCCTAAGAGTTTGTGTATCTGAGTCATATTATTAGTTCTCTGTATTACCATTTAGGGTATCTACTGCAACAGGAGGTTTTACAAAGTGCTTAGCTCCACTGGTGGCTCACTGCAGACTGCAAAGTATCCACATGATTCCTTCTCCACTGGTGGCTCACTGCAGACTGCAAGATACCCACATGATTCCTTATTTAGACAACTTGATTATTTCTGCAGAGTATATTGCCCAGCTGCTAGGAGTGCTTAACAAAAGGTTCATCCTTCCTAGCCCATTTAAGGTTTTTGATAAACATACAGAAATCCTTCCTGACTCTGTCATACAGGATTGTGTATTTAGGGTGCTTTATAGACACTGTCATGCAAAAAGCCTTTTTAAGTCAAGACAAATTGGAAACTTACTGGAAAGTGTTCCCGAACCCTTCTTGTCTGACTCCATCTTCAGACAGAGAATTCCACAGAATTCTAGTTTTCATGGCTTCTGTGATCCCAATGAAACCACTTGGCAGGCTACATATGAGAAAGATACGGTGATTCCTAAAAAACATTTGGAGCAAGTATTTTCACTCCCAGATTTCCAGATGGCACTGCTGGGATTTATAAAGCTAGAACTACAGTGGTGGATGGATCAGATGGCTCTCAATCCAGGACTCCCTTTTTCTCTTCATCCTACCCCAACACAATCAGTCCTGACAGGCTCCTCAGATTTCACTTGGGGCACAGTTTCTATAGGAGTAAAAGTGTGAGGTCTGTGGGACAATTTAGACAAACAAAAACACATAAATATCAAATAACACTGGCTGTGATTCAAGCTGTAAACGCTTTATGTCATCTTTTGCAAACAGGCTTTCTTCAGGTGATTACAGACAACACCACAGTGATGTGGCACTTTAACAAACAAGAGGGGTTACCAAGTCATACCAACTGTGCTGCTTAGCAATGGTGGCTTGAAAGTTGACTCTTTAACACTCCCTAACTGTTCAGGCCTCTTACGTACCATCAGAGCGAAACATACTGGCAGACAAACTCAGTAGATCCTGGAAAGATCCTCACAAGTAGAAACTCATTACAGAGGTATTCCAAGATCTGATCCAGATGTGGGGAATACCACAAGTAGATCTGATCACCTCCTTTCAAAACAGGTGATTAGAGAAATTCTGTTCTGGGAATCCTTGCAAGTAGGCATGGAGAACCAACGATGCCTCATTCATCAGGTCAGGGATGTTCCCATAGGTTTTTCCAGTCTTTCCACAGATTCCCAAGGTGCATCTGAAGATTCAGGAAGATTTACCAAAAATCCTTGAGGTGACTCCCTTTCTGCCCAGGCAAAATTGGTTCTCCCATCTTATGGAACTGGCCAAAGGCAATTACCACAAACTTCCTCACAAACTTGATGTACTGGAACTATCAAAGAGGGCAAGAGGAATTTGATGCACCCCAACGCAAAGCAAGTGACTTCCTGGATTACTCCATTTTGATATCTTTTAGCCATCTTTTCATGAGGACATGTAGCAGGTACTAAAGGAGGCAAGAAAGCCTGCTACTAAAAAGTCATATGTTGGCAAATGAAAAAGATTTTCTAGTTGGTGCCTAGCCAGTAACCAGGGTCCCATCGAGAAGTTTGCATCCTTGTTGCTTAAATATTTGTGTGAGTTATTGTCATCTGGCCTGTATGCTTATATCAAAGTGCATCTAATGGCCATTTCAGCTTGTCTGCCCATGAATCCCGCTCTTTCTTCCATGTTTGTGGTCAAACAGTTTGCACTTCTACATAACAGTAGATGTTCAATTTCTTCACTGCTGCAGAAGATGCACCCTCCCACCATCCCCGTTTTTGTACATAATTGGTGTTGGTTACAAGTTTTATTGCTGAGGTTGTTGTTGCAGTTAGTTTCTTTTTTTGTTACTATAGATGCGGTTACTTCAGGATGAGTTCCCCTTTTTCTCTTCTGGGGCAAGAAAGTCCTGAAGATTTTTAATCACTCTAGCTGCTTTTATAGTTTCATCCAAAAGGGGCTAGCCTATGGGTAACAAGAGTGACTATGTGGGAAGGGGTTAGATCTTTGGGAATTTGGCCAGGTACTGTGCCTTGGGTAAAGCTCAACCCAAAGGCTACTGCAGCAGTGACGAATTTGAACATCTGCTGTTATGGCTAGATTGAAGTTACACAACTGTACTTTCTTACTTCCTAGAAAGACAAGTTGTCACTTAGGTCTTGCAGGCTGAATACCTCTCACTGAAACCTAGCACAAGGTGATGTTCTAATAAAACCACAATGTAGGTGGTGCTTAACTGGAAGCTTGATAAGGATTAATGAACTGGTTATATGCAAATTAGACTCACAAATGTTCATCCTGAATAACCCATATGTTTCTGTGATGGAGAGCTGATTGGCAGTGTATCAAAATAGCTGAAGGAAACAGTAGCTATGCTTACACTTTAATAGAATTATTGTGTACTCCAGATTTAACCATATGTTCTTGGCATAACCAAACTGGATTTATTTTTGTATGATACTGTTATGTTGCTCCATGTTGGAAATGACATTGTAGAAGTATAACACCAGTTGTGAAAATAATCCTTGGAGAACTGCTCCTGTTCTGGCTCTGAAATAGAGTAAAATGTCACCAACCTCTTCAATGCATCCTGTTTTTCAAGTAATTACTTGAAAGCATTGGTCAAACGGTACAGTTGATACTAGCTTCTACTAACCACTTTCGGAAAAGAAAGGAATTGATGTAGTTAAAAACTGTTGGAAGTAGTGTGAACAGAAGAGCAGTGTAACTTGCCTGAAGCAGATGGGCAGGATGATAGTTATCAGCACCATGTATTTTTACATTATGACTGCAATTGTACAGTAAAGTGACAGGTGTCTGGAGAGCTAGTATTGGGATATTCTCTCTTCATTTAATATATCTTAAAGAAACAGGTAAATAATTAATTCAATCTGTATTTGTCTACCATCTCTGTTATCCCTTTATGAATAGGGTCTATTATACTTTTTTCAGATTCCTGGAATTATAACTTATGCTAATTTATACTCATAGCTGTATTAGTTTATTTTTAAAGGTCATCTGTGGCAGGATAATGCTGTCAATGTCACACTGTTTGTGTGTACCCTTGAAAAAATTACTAAATTAGCCCCTGATGACACTAAATACACCCTTCAAGTAGTTAAGCACAGAAAAAAATAGGTTGTTTTTTTTAAGTATACATAATGTTACAGACTGGCCTACAAAATAATCTTGTTTAGGACTTCCAAGCATTTGTATTTTGTAACCCTGTTTTTTTTTTCACTGACTAAGTAATTTTGAATACTGTACTTCATTTGTCCCTGGCACTGTGGCACACATTTTGTAGTCTAGGAGACAGTAACATCATTTTAATGCAGTCAGATACATAACTGGTCATACACAGATGTGGACTGCACTGCAGGTTGCAGATCTATGCTCGGTTTTGTGAAAAAATCCATGCTTTTGTCGGAGTGTCTGGGGGCTGGATAGGAGACAATCTAGTTAGCAAAGACAGGAGGAGGCTGGAGAGTGGCTATTTACATCATAAAGCACTTCATTTGGGAGCAGTAACTTCTACAGAAACACAAATTTTAAATCAAAAACTTTATTTTTCTTTCAAAAATAGCATTTTCTCTAACTTTTCAGAAGAAAAGAGAAAACTGGGTACTTGACTTTTTTGTGCAACCTGACTCCTTCTACAGATTTGCTAATGGTTATTCACGCACTTGTTTTACCATAATTTGACTACTGCTGTGTTTTATACATGGGACTGTCAGATGCGGATTTTACCCACTTGTAATGGGCCCATCATAACACAGGCAGGGTTTTAACTGGTTCTTCCAAGTTTTGTCACAGTATTCTCTCCTGCACAATCTGTGCTGGCCACCTGTTGCAGCTAGGTGCATAATTAAGGTCAGATTCTTCACTGTTTCACCCTTGCATCATCTGGGTGCCTTCTGCCCAAACGTTGTGTTGATGCTGTGTGTTCCTGTCCCTTAAACAACTCACTCAAGTCAGTGTGAGCCTGCTCATTATTGCCAGACTCGGGCTTAGAACACTAAGCAGGCATGCTTTTCCTGTTTCACCACAGCTCTGTGGAAACAAATACCTACTGTGTTATGTAAACAATAGCTAAGGTCCCTTCACTACCATATTTTCAGAAAGGTTTATCTGAGCCACAAGGCAGATATCCATACCATTAATTTACAATATATTTTTTTTCTTTAATGATCACTTTTGTGATTTAACTTACACTGCCATGACTGCTTTAGTCTGATTTTGTTTACATAATTTTTGTTTATTTATTTGTTTCATTTGCACAGCATTAAAGTCTTTAAGCATTTTAAATAAAATAGAAATAAATTAATGAAAATAAGCAATTTATACAGGAAATTTATAATCCTCATTGGAATCCAAAATATAAAGCAAAAAAACCAACATATCTGATGGTTTATTATCATAAATCTACCCACTCAGTACTGAAAGATTCTGACAATCACATTATTCTGTGAGCGGTGTCAAAGGGCAGCTATAGCTGGGTTTACACTGTGCTCATCTAATGGGTGGACTCTACACACATGTTCTTCTTTCAGCTTTTCCCAGTTAGGGGTCGCCACAGCAGGACTCCAGTCTGCTAATGATTGGTAGTAGATTTTTACGGTGGCAGCTCGACACGCAACCTTCAACAAAGGCACGCCCATTCACACATGTCTTTCGAATGCCACTTGACCGTGGGGAGGACATGCAGACTCCACACAGAAGGAGCTCCAGCCGAGAATCGAACAGGAGAACCTCTTGCTGTGAGGTGACAACGCTACCGCTGCACCACCGCAAACTCATTAATAATGGTGTCCTACACTCTCTGATTTCAGGCTGTTTACATTTCACACACAATTCCTTGTCATCCCTTACACATTTTTTATAATTTCTTCTTATCAGTTATCTATCGGTTATCAATTACTTTACTTGAATGCAGACCTGTTTGTTCAACCTAAATACAGATTTATTTGTACCAGTCACCAATTCATAAAATAAAAGCACTTCTCTTAAATCAGCACTCTGAATTCCTCCTGCCATTTTCAAAATAGAGAAAAGCAAAATGTCTTCCATTTTCTGGGATCAGCTAGGATCAGGTATCAGCAATGACATTACCAGCTGAACTAATCAATCATTCTGAACATGTATTAATTGCAGTACAGTACATGTACTTCACCGCAATGTTTCCTAAAACAGACCACATATTTTGTTTGGATGTTCTAAATTTCCTATCATCAGCATTCTAGCTGACCCTGTATATTACTAGGTACATATTCCCAAAAATCCATGCTAAAGACATTTTGTAAAAAGGAACTGAAGGTTTTACAAATATACTCCCGAGTGATTCCAGATGGAAGGAAGGAAGTTGAAAGCTTGAGCTGCCTTTTAAAGCTTCTAGCTGTCAAAGCTTTCTGAAAATAGACCTGTCCTTAACATGACTCAGTGGAAATGGTTTTCTTATTTATTTATACTTTGGAAGCATCTTTAAAAAGAATATGTCTATTTACAAATGTTTCTCGTCGTAGCATCTGATCAATACTAAATAGAAAATAATAGATGCAGTGAAAATAAGTCCACACTGTTATCAGATTAGCATAGAACAAAACTGGCCAAAAATAAAATAATAATAAACCAGAAAGCTGCAAGAAAAAATTAACCGGTAGTAACAAAAGTACAGATCATATAAACACTTCTGAGCTATACTCTGGCCATGTAGACACTAGTTGTGCAGGAGATAAACACAAGTTGAAAGTATTAGAGAGGAATGGTCTTCAAGCCCTGAATTCTGAAACTAGGTACTGCTGAAAATGGACTGAAAAGTGAGGCTTAATATGAGAGGGTCAGCAGGGGAAAAAAAGAATAAAGATATCTAGAGAAGTCATTTTAGTTAAAGAGCACTACTTTCCCAGGGTGGGTTAGCAGCATGACACTGCAGTGACACTACTAGCCTGTTGTGGTTTGGTGGCATGGAATGTGCAGTGACACTAATACCCCTGTGTGGTTTGGTAACATAGAAGGTGCAGTGACATTACTTCTCTAGCGTGGTTTGGTAGTGGAGAGTGTGCAGTGACACCACTTCCCCAGTGTGTTTTGTAGAGTGAAATGACACCACTACCTTGGTGTGGTTCAGTAGTGTGGAATGTGCAGTAAAAGTACTACTACCCCAGTGTGTTTTGGTGGCATGGAATTTGCACTGACACTACTACCCTGTTGTGGTTTGGCAATGTAGAATGCGCAGTAACACAACTACCCCAGTGTGGTTTGGTAGCATAAGGATGTGCAGTGACATTACTAACCTGGTGTGGTTTGGCAGTGTGGAGTGTGCAGTGACACCACTACCTCAGTATGATTTGGTAGAGTGGAATGACACCACTACCCTGCTGTAGTTTGGTAGTGTGGAATGTGCTGTGACAGTACTATTCCTTCAGTGTGGTTTGGTAATGTAGAATGTGCAGTGACACCACAACCCCAGTGTATTTTGCTATAGTGGAATGTGCAATGACTTGCTCCTTGGCTTACCGCTAAAGTAGAATCCTTATGCAACACAGAGATAATGCCCGGAAACATGGCAGAAACAAAGATCTGCAAAAAATATCAATACTTCAAAGAACTTTGTTACCTTATTAAAAATCAAGCCTTTCTTGATAAGAAACTTTACAACTGTTACTTCCAAATTAATCTACAATACAACTCAAGGAAATTTTGGTCATCAACAAAAGAAATATTACATCATGGAACAGAAAAAAACTAACCCATCACCAAATAACTCACCTCTGGAAACATCTACCCAGTTTAATCACTATTTTATAGAAAACATAGCTGCTCTTGCTAAGGACCCTCCTACAAATATTTTTACCCACTCCTTCACCTTTGTACTAAGAGCTTCACAACAAACCCACTACCAAACACTAGCACTAATACCAACACTCCTTCCATTAGTCTAAAATCCATCCCCATTACTTATATAAAAACCTAAACAAAATCAAATCATATTCTCCCTCTGCAAACCACATCCCAGCATAGTACCTTAAGTTAGCTGACAGAACCATTGCCTGTTCAGCATAGCTCTCAGCTGTCCAGATTTTCACAGAATGTCCAGATTTTTGCCTCATATTCTTGGTCTTTCCCTTAGAAAATGTGTGTTTTTCTGGCAAATCACTGAAGATTGAAGCTATTAAATAATGGCATTTATTTGAGTTTCTGACTTCATATCCTTCACAAAAATTCATACTAACATAAATCATGTTATTCTAGTGACTTTCTAAGTTTATAAGAACAATATTTAAAATCTGTCCCCTATTTTTGGTCCTCTGACCCCACCCCCCCAATTATTTTAGGTTTTGTCCAGATTTCTTACTCCAAAAGGTTGACAGGTATGCTGCTCAGTATCCGTACTTATAAACAGATTATCCAGGAATTATATGTCACCTACATTTGGAAAAAAATATCTTATATTATTCCATGCCGCAAAGGTGGCAATTCCACTGAACTAAACAACTCTGTCTCTCCACTCTCAAAAGTACTGAAAAAATGTGTTCAGAAATAATTACTTCAACGTCTCTTACAAGGACAGCTTTTAACTTTCACACAGCATGGGTTTTGACCAGGGCATAATACAACCACTTCCCTCATATTGTTTACTGACACCATCAATAAAACCAAAGATAAAGGCAAATTTGTCTTGTCCCTCTTCCTAGATATGTCCAAAGCCTTCAACACAGTATATCCCCTATATAACTAATGTCTTCTCTTGGCCTATTAGAATCTACTATTCAATAGTCCACCAGCTATTTGTCTGGCAGGCACCTGTCTGTTAAATGTCTTTCACCCATTTCTCTCTACTTACCTATCTCCTCTGGGGTACCACAAGGCTTTATTCTTGTCCCTCTCCTATTTAATATCTTCACAAATAATCTCAAGAAAACAACACAACACAAAAACAATTTCAAAATCCAATCCTTGAAAAATATTGAAACTGAATTTGTCTCCTACATAAAATTGTTCAGTGTAAGAGTAGACAACAATCTCAAATTTGATTTCCAAATTCACAGTAGTATAACAACTTGGAATATTGCATAGATCTAAGAACTTCCTCACAAACCCTACACAAAACCTCTAGCCACCCCTTACTTCTCACTTACACTACTTTATGGTGCTCCTATTCTCACACATCTCCACTTCTCCCTAAAAATGACACTATGACAATGCTACAACAAAGCCGCAAGGCTTACAGCTAACATATTATACCAAACCTATCACTGTTCCATACTCAAAATGCTAAACTGGCTTGTGTTATCTCATCATATAAGTTGCATCCAGTTAGTCAGAAGTGACAAAATTATCTACCAGCCTGATGCCCTGCTCTCAGTAACATCTTACTAAATTATCTCACAGATAGGACACTGCAATCTAATGATAAACATCTCCTTGCTGTCTATAAACCGCAAAAACCCTTGGCCTCAGTCTTTATTCCAACTACATTTCCAAAATCTGGAACTCACTACCTGAAACAGACAGGTTTTTACACATACTATGCTCCTTAAACCAGCACTAAAAGAATTCCTAAACGACTCTTGGTTCTGCTATGCTCCAGACCAGGATAAACCCCATCCACATCTTTATATTCTACCTACTTTCTTTAGTCTAACTTTTCAAGTCTTACCTACTTTCTCCATCTATCCATTTACGTCTTTCTTCTCTATGATTTCCATCTGTCTCTCACCCTAAATCTTTACAGTACTATCAACCATTTTCCCCAACTTCTCCTCCTTGCCTAACATCTCCACAACCTAACCCTAACTGCCTAACATGTCCACAACCTAACCCTAACTGCCTAACATGTCCACAACCTAACCCTAACTGCCTAACATCTCCACAACCTAACCCTAACTGCCTAACATGTCCACAACCTAACCCTAACTGCCTAACATGTCCACAACCTAACCCTAACTGCCTAACATGTCCACAACCTAACCCTAACTGCCTAACATCTCCACAACCTAACCCTAACTGCCTAACATGTCCACAACCTAACCCTAACTGCCTAACATGTCCACAACCTAACCCTAACTGCCTAACATCTCCACAACCTAACCCTAACTGCCTAACATCTCCACAACCTAACCCTAACTGCCTAACATGTCCACAACCTAACCCTAACTGCCTAACATCTCCACAACCTAACCCTAACTGCCTAACATGTCCACAACCTAACCCTAACTGCCTAACATCTCCACAACCTAACCCTAACTGCCTAACATCTCCACAACCTAACCCTAACTGCCTAACATCTCCACAACCTAACCCTAACTGCCTAACATCTCCACAACCTAACCCTAACTGCCTAACATGTCCACAACCTAACCCTAACTGCCTAACATGTCCACAACCTAACCCTAACTCTGTTTCTCCTTATCTAGCACCTCCCCTCCTCTTAATTAACCTTCTCCTTACTTTGTTTCCTTTTACAACTTCACTTCACTCTAACTATTGCCTGTTCTGACTAACACAACAGTAAACTCATTCTCAAATACCAGGAGTGGCTCATGGCCTTTTCACTCAAGCATTCATTTGTCTGCATACTTCTACTTTCCTTCACTGTATAAAACTTAATTCAGCCTTATCATATTCACACAAATGGGCATTCACTCATGTAGATGCTCTTTTGTAACACTCACACAAGCTGCTCTACCTAAAGAGGGGTTGGGAGGGTGGCCTAATGGTTAAGGTGTTTGCCTTACAAACACAAAGTGCAGGGTTTGAGTCTCACAAGGGATAATTAGCTAAGCTTAAAATGGCTCACAAGGGCAGTTAGCTTAGTACTAGCCTATGAACCTATAAATGAGTATTCAGCCTTTGTGATTATAACTGCCATACAGATTATTTAAAATATATGCAATGCTGATGAGGGAAAATATGAAAAGATAATTAAAAGCAGTCTTTCCAAGAAAAGAAGACTTTACTGTCAGACTTGACTACAGCATGGAGAGTTTGGTAACTTTAAGAAATACACACACACTAAAAATAAGGAGAATATGGGGAATGTGTTTTATATAAAAGAAAATGAAACAAAACCTTTGTGCATTAATTGTCATAGATGTACTGTTGTTCCTAAGCCAGTTGTTTTGCAGTTGTTGAAAGTGTGCCTGCACATTACAAAGCCATTAATACAGTGTTAAAATCATTTAGATTACACAAATGTTCCCCACCTTTATTCGTGTCTTTCTAATCATGCTGGGGTGGGCATCACAGTCTGTGGTTGTCATTCAGTGGAAGGTGGACAGTTGTAAAACACAGCTCAGATTTCCCAGTTTGACAGAATATCACCAAGTAAAAGTTGTACTAAAATGCTTGCTGACAGTGTAGTACTACAGAGATAATGGCATCATGCATGCATACTGAACTAAGATTATTCTACAGTGCTTCCCAATCACTTTATGTCAGCCATATTTACTTGTAGCACAATGCTAAACAGTGCTGCATTGCGGCCTACATATAGGTACATAAGGTAGTAACTATCCTGACCATTATGTGTATCTAGAGCTGCAGACATTTACTTGAGGCATGTGACCATGAACTACTGCTGTACTGTAGGCTGGAGAAATTGCAAAGTTTACAAAAAAGGCACTGTACCATTCCAAAAAATGTAAAATGGAGAAAGTAGTGAGTACTTTCTGGCAAGAGGGCCATTTAGGGAATCCAGTGTTCACTACTATGTGTAGGCTACTTCAGCAGTAATTAGTTTGATGTTTATCAAAGAATAATATATGGAACTGGATTCATAACTGGCTACAGCACTATTATTTATTTATTTTATATTAATTTACTATTGCAGTGTACCACAGAAATCCTGCAGCCAAAAAACATAAACGGTCTTACAGCAAAAATGCATGTGAATGGTAAGGTCATATAGTAACTTATGCTGTAATATGTTTTTTTTACTGATTTTCATACTGTTTGCATTGAAGCCTAACATATCTACATAGTATTCCAGTGAGCTTGGGGCATACATCACTTTTCTTTACTAATCCTCATGCATCATTAAAAAAAAAACTCAACTACATTATTTTATTTCATTATGTCATTATTTTCCAACTAGCGTGTTGTGAACTGGCATTAAACATTATTCTGTTTATTACTACATGGTAAGTAAAACATGGCTTCAGAATTACAAAGGACATGAATCAGAATTTCACACTTTATAATGCCTTTTTGTACTTTTTACAACCTAAACCTTCATCCAGATTAGTCAATTATTAGTAGTAGCCAAAAAAAGGACTGTACTTTAGAATAAATAATTACTTAACACAGAGTACACCAACTCTATATCAAGGCTGCTAGGCAACTGTGCCATTACAGTATGTTATATCTCAGTTTCAATGTCAGGCAAAAAGTTTACATTTTGTCAAAAAAATATCATCAGGCATTTAAATTTCTTTCCGGAATCCAGTTTCTTCATATTTCTACACATGCTTCACAACTAAACATATTTACCAAACCTAGCTTTGTTATTCTCAGAGTTGAACTTTTGTAAGAATAACACTGTTTGTGTATGTATGCAGGAGGAACTAAACTGATTACTGCACTCCCCTGCTGCTGTAAGCAGTACGCCTCATGAAGTGATGTAATAAGCTGTGTCATACTGGTGACCAGTGAAGTTCCCAAGCTGAGATGGCAGGAGTAGTGCATATGAGAAAACTATTGTCCAGACACTTGTCAAACTGATATCAGACACACATACCCAAGGCAAAGTGCAACTTGGTTTAACAATATTTGAAAATTACTACTCTGGCAAAGTGAGGTTAAAAGGTAACAATTTCAACATGATTTAACTCATTTACAATACTTATCTCAACACCACTGCGTTCCACTTTACATTCTTATTCTTTGTGTAAGTCCAGTCCTCCACTTTAGTCATAGTTAAAGAAAAACTCCACCATAAAACTGTGGAAACTATGCATCTAAATACATATTTTTGTATCATATCTTGATATTCCATACACTACTAATCTATTAGACTTATTCTATGTATTTCTTATTACATTTTAATTGCCCGTATTTCAAAATGGGCATTATTGGGACTGCCATACTGATATGATGTTATCTGTCACATTGCAGACTTTCAGTGCCTACCATACGTTCAGGCCCACCACACCAGATGAAGGCACTCAATTACAGTACAGCATTCATTTCTCAATACAGGTACTGCAATGCTGACAACCACCAATTGCACACCCTAGCAATTTGTTTCTAGAGTAGCCACACACTTTGACCCACCCTAGCTATGCTTCTGATACCAGGAACATACATATGGATGTACTGAGAATTAGAAAACATCCTGCTCTATACTGCAGTAGCAAGCTGTGGACTGTTAGAAACTGATGTATTCCTGTAAAAGACTCTACGTTCAGCTGTAGGTGAACAGCAATTACATTGAACAACAGTATTTTAATTTTGTTTAACTTGTAAGTGAACTCAGAGTTGTAATTCTTCACTGTAAATAAATTGCACTCAGACCAAAGACACTGTCTCTAGTATGAACTATATAATGTACTGGTCTGGTAAAGATGGTGTGCATGATTTTGCCTTCGTTATCCACACCTATCCACCTATCTTAAGAAAGCACAGTATCAAACTAGTCAGAAATGTATCAAAATTCAATCCCTATACATTCAATAGCATCTTAAAAAGTATTAACAACCTCAAAACTCTTTCCCTAGTTGACACCCTGCTCTACTTTAATACCTTTCTGGAAATATTAGACAGCCTAATCCCTCCCAGAACCAAAAGAACAAGGACTAATCATTCCCCCGGCTGACTAAATCCACAAAAGAAATTATATTAACTAGGGACAAAGCTTGGAAGCCATGGATTAAACATAAAAATCACAGTACCACATCAGCCCTACTATCCTTTTCTAATACCATCAATAACTTCAGAAACAATAATAAACTATCATCTGCTCTTTTCTTAGACCTCTCCAAGGCCTTTGATATGGTGAACCACATTCAACTCCACGCTGAAATGGTTCCAATCCTACCTGTCCAATAGGCAACAGGCTGTTATATGGCAGGACAAATTATCCACATGCCTACCTGTTACACTTGGAGTTCCCCAAGGATCTATTCTTGGCCCTCTTCTCTTCACCATCTTTGTTAATGACCTGCCCACAATCACCCACCATGCCACATGCATTCAATATGCAGATGATTCGACCATCATCAGCACTGCCTCCAACCTGGCAGACCTCACTGCTTCAACCCAAGACACCTTCAACCTAATAGAAAAATGGTTCTCAAGTCGTCAACTAGTTCTCAACCTCAACAAAACAAAACTACTTACTTTCTCACCCACTAACAAGACTCTTCCCCCCACCTTCTCTATTACATCCTCCAATGGAATCACTATATCACCAGAAGCTCACACAAAGCTATTAGGTGTTACCATTGATAACTCCCTTAAATTTAACACCCATTTCAATCTAACCATCAAAACCTTCAATAAAAAGCTTGGCTCTCCCTATAAAGTAAAACACTTTCTCACTCCTCACGCTAAAATTACAATTGCCAGCACACACCTACTATCAACTCTTTTCTATGCCTCCCCCCTTTTTACAAACCTAAACAAGACAACCCTTAACAAACTTGCTTCTTGTTACAATCACATAGCTAGATTTGCCACAAATTCCACCTTTAGAACGCACCACTGCACTAACTTGAAACAACTAGGGTGGTTAGAGTTTTCCAGCCAACTCCATTTCAACCAACTCAAAATGGCTCACCAGATACTGTATCACCCAGAGAAAACACCAGCTCTGAAAAACATCATTCACCCCTATATTAACCTGCAATCTTTACGCTCCTCCAATAAGATCTTAGCTCAAACTACCAAAGCCAATAATTCTGCTGGGGATTCTCTATTCTCAAACTTTGTAGGTAAAATGTGGAACTCCCTACCGACCATGCTCACCTCAGAACCTTCACTCCTACAATTCAAAAAAAAGCTTAAACCCCATCTTAATACTCTCTGGCAATGTCCCTGTTCCAAACCTGATTAACCACTATCATTTACCCTTCTCTTACCTCACTATCCTTAACCGCTTTTTAACAAAGCGCCTCACCTTTGTAACTGACCTATGTTTTTTTTTTTATATGCTGCTGTTATTTTTTTCTCAAGATGTGATGTATCTTTATATTGTATTTAGAACTCAACTATCTTCCTTTTTTTGCATTAACAATGTTCATATGTCTGTTATGTACCTGGAGCTTTTCTCCCCGGGCCTCCGCTGAAAATGGACATGTATCCAGTCGGACTCTCCTGGTTAACAAATGTAAAATAAAATAAAATAAATAAATAAATAAATAAATAAATAAATAAAATAAAAATAACTCTGATTTATTAAAGTACAAACAGTTTCGTAATCAAACAAAAAAATTGATATCCAAAGACAAAAAAGAATATTACTGGAACCTGGAAAATAATAACAGTCTTCTTTCGGATTTTCCCGGTTAGGGGTCGCCACAGTGGATCACCTGTCTGCTCATGATTGGCAGTGGAGTTTTACAGTGTCGAGTTGCCAGCCTGGCACCCAACCTTCCACAGAAGGCACACACACCTAGGCCCAATGTAGAGTGTCCAATCCACCTACAGCATGTCTTTGGGTTGTGGGAGGAAACCGAAGCACCCTGAGGCAACCCACACAACCACAGGGAGGACATGCAGACTCTACACAGAAGACACCCCTGCTGAGGATCAAACCAGAGAACCTCTTGCTGTGAGGCAACAATGCTAACCGCTGCACCCCCATGGCCGCCCAAAATAATAACATTAATAACCTTAAATTATTTTGGTCATCCATTAATGATCTCCTCAACCCTGGTACAAGACCTAATCCATGCTCATACTCCAACAAAACGCGATATATATATATATATATATATATATATATATATATATATATATATATATATATATATATATATACACACACAAATAGCTAGCATCTTTAATTCCTACTTTATTGACACTATTGCCAATATTACTGCCAGTTTTTCATTACCTCTTCCAAAAAATTATTTTACAACCAACACTTTCCTCCTTCAACATACTCAGCCTCCACCCCCTCCCTTTATCAGAAATACTTTAAGCCATCCAACTTCTTGCGCCTCCACCCCCCACCCAACCACAATAAACCAGATCAACCTATTTCCCAGGCAGAATTCAAACTGCATACTATCCCTACTGCAGCCATAAAAAAAACTCCTTATGAAATTAAAGCCTAGCTCTAACTCTGCCGATGGTTTACCTGCAAAGTACCTCAAAATCGCTTGTGACACAGTGGCCTATCCCATTAGCATTCTTATAAATAGATCCATCCAAGAATCCTATGTCCTCAGCCTCTGTAAAAAAAGTAATCATCTTACCCCTTCACAAAGCAGGTTCTTCAACTGATATCTCTAATTTCCGTCCCATTGCATTTCTATCCCCACTTCAAAAGTACTAGAAAAATGTGTCCAGAAGCAACTTCTACATTTTCTCCTTGAAAATCAAATCTTTTCCTACACTCAGCATGGGTTCAGACTAGGAAATAGCACATCTACCTCTTTAATATCATCCTTAGACACAGTTAATAAAGCTTGTGATTCAGGGAACATTGCTTCAGCTTTAATTTGGGATCTATCTAAAGCCTTTGATACCATTTATCTCTCTATCCTCCTCTCTCAACTTGTCAACATAGGACTTTCTATCTCCCCTGTTAACTGGTTCAAACGTTACCTTTCCAATAGGGAACATGCTGTCAAATGGCAGAACTCCATATCTCCTTATATTCATAACCTAACTGGTGTCCCCCAAGGCTCAATATTACATCCCCTTCTGTTTATCATTTTCATCAGTAACCTCCACCAATCAATCCAGCAGGAGTTCCTAGTTCAGCAGTGCTGACAACCCTACTCTATTACAGCAAGTTAACTGCATCTACCACTGTAGAGACTTGGCTCCATGACAATCAACTTTCCGTAAACCGTAATAAATCCAAACTTATGATTTTTACTCCAGAGAAAAACACACCCCTTAACAAATCCCTTTTCAAAATTTTCTCTCTTAACTCCACTACAATTGAATGAGTGTCTCACACAAATCTGTTAGGGGTAATAATTGATGAAAACGTCAAATTTCTTCTCCATGTTCATAATAACATCGGTAAGTCCCACAAAAAATTGAGACTACTCTATAGACACAACCTGTTCCTTTCTCTCCCCACAAAACAAATCCTTGCCTCATCTTACCTTCTTCCTTCCCTAGTTTATGGTGCACCACTATTAATCAACCTCCAAATCTCCCTGTAAACTAAACTGGAAATGTGCTTTAACAAGATAGTGAAATTCACAACAAATAGTCGCCACTATACCTACCCGGCACTGTATTGCTCTAAATAAATTACATTGGCTTGAATTTTCCCACTATTTAATCTATCTATTACACATAAATTAATTAATAACCTTCTAGATTGCCCTGCCCTAAAGTCCTTGTTCATCCATTATAATCCTAATAGGCCCTTAAGATCTGAAAACCTACACCTTCTACAAATTCATAAACCTAAACTACCTGCTGATCAACTACTTTGCTCTTGGTTTGTTGTTAAAACTTGGAACATTCTACCAGCATGCATTCGCACACATCAGTGCTCTGACACCTTCAAAACTTCCCTGCACACATATTTCCTCTCCAAATTGTTTTTTAACTGTTGTATACCTCCTTCAGCTATTGCCTAATTCCAACAGTCTTCCTATCCACTGTTATTTTCTCCTTCACTTATACTTTACTATAAACTTATTCACACTTCTTCATACAGAATAATTTATTGCTAAACTCACCTCTTTCTCCTTACCTAATAGAGCTACTAAGTTCTATGTCAATCCCTCTGTTATATTTCTTTACCTAGTCTATAACCGCAATAATGCTATTTTAATATAGCAGTACTTCATCTTCCTCATCTTTTAACCTATTCTTCTCTCCTATATGCTTTATTTTCTATATCCTTTCTTCTTTAACTCACCTTTCCTGTACCCAACTACACCTGCTAATTGTATATACCTAATTTATATGCCATATAATACTGTATTTGCTTCTTGCATTTACTCTGTATTTGTCATGTGCTGTATTACTTGTGTTTTTTATAAGGCATTTGTTTTTGCATTTTTGTACAGTGTATTTTGTTTTACTAATTGTTTTGAAGACTAGGTACTAACTGCTTTTGTGGAGCTTTTCTCACCGGGCCACCACTGACAATGGGCTCTTCTTGGCCCAGTGGACTTTCCCAGTAAACAAATGTCTATATATATATATATATATATATATAAATTGCACACTTGTCCATCCCTGCCTCATAGCCTGCAAGTGCAAATATTACTGAGTGAATTATAGCAGCTGAGAAAGGAGCACTATTATTGCTTTGGTGCTTACCCCACCCAAGGGAGAGATTGACAAAACAACCTCTTCTTTTCATTTTCTGCTCTGCAACTGAACTGCTACACTTTGAGAAACGGAAACACTTCTATATACTCTGGTGCAAACCAGCTCAAATATGAGACATCACTTCATGATTCTTCACGAGAGCTTTGTGACTCTTCAGGGAAGGACTAATGCTTTTGATAGATGTCTGGTCACTCTCCAGAAAGAAATGGATTTGATACTGTCCACCTCAAAGGCCACCCCACCACCAAAGAATTTGGGAAGATATGATGTAATTGAAGAATACCTTGCTGCAACCCAAGCTAAGATAATTGAGCTTATTCTGACAAAACCAGCATTTTATCATTGCAGCTCACAGGGGAAGCACTTAAGTCTTAGGTGGGCATGTTTTATAGACTATATAGAAACTAGAAAAGGGAACTGTTAGCTAGGACTGGTGTGTCTTCTGAAACACAGGCCATGAAGTCTCTTAGTCTGGACATTTAGTTCAAACAAAACAATAACAGCAAAACTATCTCATCTTTCTTAAGCATATTGTAAACCTCTGGTTAGAATGAGAAGTAAACATTCAAAGTAAAATGATAATCATTCTAGTAAGTGGTAAGTTTACAGGGGCACTCCAAACTAATTCATATAAATGTGCTTTTTAGACTGTTCCTAATAATTCAGATAAATTGATTATACTAACTTAAAGCTTACCCAAAAACTGCCCACAAACAAGGAAATCCTGTGTGTGTTCAGGATAATGCACCAGCCGGTGCTACTGTTTTTTAAGTGAAATAGTTAAAAACTTCAGTTCACCACATTCAAACTGATGGGTTAGTGGAGTGTTTTAATAAAACTCTGAAGTCTATGATAATGAGGGCCACAGAACAAAATGGTAAGAAGTGGCATAATTTACTTCCTTACCTACTCTTTACTATAATAGATGTGTGCAAAGCCTCAACAGGGTTTGCCCTATTCAGTTACTATATGGTAGACATCCCCAAGGCTTGTAGGATATAGCAAAAGATTTTCAGGAGGAGTCAACCCCATTTAAAAGTGTGATGGTAAACTTTATAAATTATGAAGACAGGTTGTTGAAAATTGTTATTTATTTATTTATTCATTTACCTACCTATCTGGAAACTCCAACTGGACACAGGTCCTTTTTCAGCAGAGGCCTAGGGAGAAAAGCTCCACAGAACAATAAATGAGCAGCAGATTACATGAAGAACAATTGAATATACATACAATAGCAAATAATACATACTGCAGCAAACATTAGATATACATACAATATGAAACATAGTAATGAACAGATATACCAATATCTAGCTAGAGGCTAGGAATAAAGGTAGGATGTATATACAGATAGTACTAAGCTCAAACAGATACTGTTCTAAACTGATCTTCCTAAATCTTATATACAAATATTGCACTAAACTCAAACAGATACAAAGCAGATGCTCCACATGAAGGTGGAACAAGCTAGAAGGGCTAATGGGATGGATGTGGAAGATAGAGGAGTAAGACAGGAGACTGAGTGAGTAGTATACGTGGTAGTGAGAGGAAGCTAGGTGTAAGTCAGTTGGATATGTATTTGGAGTTGAGATGA
>NC_056728.1:1759327680-1759342680 GCF_019279795.1 Protopterus annectens | reverse complement strand
CACACACACACACACACACACACACACACACACACACACACACACACACACACACACACACACACACACACACACACACACCTGGGAAAGACTGGCACAGGTTTACTAGCTATGCCCCCTTTTGCCCAGACGATAAGGTAGTTAGCACTGCTACCAGCCAGCTCCTTAACCGCTACTTTAAGGCCCTTAACAAAGGGTATCCAGACTCACTGTGTAATGCTACTATTAATACAAATGGTACTTTGGCCAAGAGCAAAGCTATTAAGAGTGGCCCACAGTGTTACCAAATAAATATGCAAGTACTCTCAGAACTCAAATATCTCTAGACAGATCAGCCACAATGAAATGTTTAAATATATTTAAATAATAAATAATAAAACAAGACAATACCAAATATATATTTACAGTGACATCAGAGTTCAAAATCATGGGAAATATTTAAAATAACATTGCAGGACAGTCTCAAATAAATAAAGAATAATATCTAAACTAAGCTTTGCTATATTTCTGACTATATCTAAAAGAGTTACTATTCCCTAGAAACTTACTTACAGACCAAGGCAGATGTGTGTTGAATGGGTCTTCTTGTCAGGTCCAAGACCAAATACAGAATGCCGTGTGTCTCTCTCTCAGAGACCTCTTAAATTAATATCTCAAATATTACAGCTGGGTTAACTTGCAGAATAACGTAATTTCTTGTCACCCGAATCTATCCCATGTGAAACCCCCACTGCTGGAATCTGGCAGTATTTAATCTACCTGTAAAAATACATAGACAAGGGCTTTTCCTCAGATCTTTGGAAGATGCCGGAAGTCATAAAACAATAAAACACTTTCAAGACAATACAGAAAGTTCCCTAGTTTTAGACATTGTGTCTCCTTGCTGCATTGAAACTGAAAGATATAATATTTTATTGCATAGCCATAAAGTAATTTAATTTTAGATATTTTTCTAAAATTTACTAGACTGAGGTTAACCTCCCATATCCCAGTTTCCACTATTAAAATATATACATTAAACAGTTACAATAGTGCATGTACATTTCTGTTCTTTTCCAGTAGGGTACACTGTGGTTACATTTCAAATAGCACTTTCCAAATACCTGCAAGCAGTTTGATATACACATGACATACAGTTCTAATACATTTGTAGCACAAGCATCTTCTATGAATCATGTTGATATTCACAAATGACATATAATTATTTACAAAATTCCATATAGCTGTGCTGGCAGTATCTCCCTTTGTCATATTTCTATATAAATAATGTTGATATGCACAAATGACACACAGTCATTTACAAAATTTCAGATAGCTGGGCTGGCAGTATCTCCTTTTGTGACACTTCTTTCCCCCTCGAAGACTCAAGCTACTTTTCAAGTGACCCTTGAGAAATGTTGCTTGAGAGGAATTAGCCTATCTGTGAATATATTACACCATTCCATGTCTTGAGATCCTAGCTGCATTTGCATGTCATATCATATGCCTGCAACCCAAGGCCCTACCATAATAATTTGGGATTTTGCTGGCTGGCACCCTGTAGCCATAGATCCTCTCAGACTCCTCCTGCCTTCTACTGCAAATACTTAGCACCAGGGCCTCCCTATCATGATGAGGTTTCATGGTGTTAACATCATACAGTTTGTGCCCCTGCCTCCTACCTAGTAGTTCTACCATGTAGTTAACATCACTGACCTTCCTTACCACTTTGAAGGGTCCCTCCCAAGCTGCCTACAGCTTGTTGTATCTAACAGGAATGAGAACCATGATCTTCTGCCCCACAGCATGCTCTCTAGCTCGAACATTACTATAATACCAGACCTTTTTCTGCTGTTGGGATTCTGCCAGGTTCTCCTAGACCAAGCCCATGAGTTCCCTGAGCCTTGTCCTGAGATTTGGGGCATATGCCACAACAGACCCCTTGCAGGATTCACACTCACCCTCCCAGTCATCACAAATCAGATCTAGAGGTCCCCTCACCCTATGCCCATACAGCAACTCAAAGGGTGAAAAACTTGTTGATTACTGTAAGCAAACAACAGATGGGGGTAAATATTTGTCCCACTCACTCTTAAACTGGTCTGCAAATGCCCATAGCATGGTCTTTAGTGTAGAGTTTAACCTCTCCACCAGACCATTAGACTGGGGATGGTAGGGGGTGCTGTTTAGGTGCTTCACCCCACAGTGCTTCCACAGACAAGCCAGCAGGTCTGACATGAAATTGTCACCTCTGTCAGTAAGTATTTCTTTTGGGAAACCTACCCTCCTAAAAATCCCTAACAAAGCATTTGTCACTTTTTCTGCCTCAATGGAGGACAGAGCCACCACCTCAGGATATCCGGTTGCATAATCTACTACCACTAGGATATACTTTTTCCTGTGGAACTTGGGGTACTTAGAGGCCCCACAATATCCATAACTACCTTCTGAAATGGCTCCTCAATTACAGTCAAAGCACTAAAGGAGCTTTTACCTTGTCTTCTACCTTGCCTACCTTTTGGCACTGCTCACAGGTCCTGCAGTACCCAGTTACATCTCTAGAAATCCCAGGCCAATAACATTTCTGCATAATATGTCTCTTTATACACTTTATGCCCATATGAACTGCAAAGGGAATGTCATGGGATATGGCTAGAAGTGGCAGATGGTAGACTCTGGTCACTACCATCTGATGTATTCTCTCACCCTGTAGCCCTCCCTCAGGGGTCCACTCTCTATACAGTAACCCTTTGTCCCAGTATACAGATTTCCCCTTTCCTTGAGAATCAGGTGCCTCACTAGCGACCTCCTTCAGGCCTTGTAATGTAGGGTCTGAGAGCTGAGTCTGCCTCAGTTCTCTCTTTGTAACCCTTCCCAGCTCCCCTTCCACAGGAATTCTGGTATTCTCTGACAGTGGTGCCTCACTGTCAGCCTGGGTACTGCTACTCACCTCTGCCCTTGCAGTCACTCTGTCCAAGGGAACATCAGTACCCACAAGCAGCTTTGGCTCACCTTCAGCCTCACTGCTACAGGCTAGCTCCCTACCTGATGTAGCCACCTTACCAGTCCTGGCTTCAAGTGTGCAGTCTGTCTGGGTCCCCCCAGGTTTCCAGCCCTACATGCTTGTCTCCAAGCCTGACTGTGCGTAACTGCATGCACACAAGGTACTGCATTATCAAAATCATTTCCTCAAACACACCAACTTTCTTGCTTCCTTTTCCACCCTCCCAGTCAAGGTGAACCCTAGTCAAAGGTATTTAGAATGGGGTCCCGCCTAAAGCTCTAACTTGAGTAGACTACCCAAGCAAGTAGTTCTCCTCTTTGACCATTGTAGGCTTCAGAATGGTTAGGTCAGAGGCTGTGTCTGTCTTAGCATTGGTCTGTTTTCCATCTACTAAGATAGGATATAATCTCTTATGGTAGTTTGGTACCCTTGTGGTCTCCAGATAATTCGCTGCTGGCATTGTGTCATTCCCACTTTCTGGCTGTCCTGCTTTTTGTTCCCCACCTTGCCTCCATGGACATTTATATGCTACATGGCCCCACTGGTTGCATTTAAAACATTTAACCCTTGGAACTGAACATGTATCTGAACTAGTGGCTTCCCCTGCTACTGGTGTACTCTGTTGGGGTGGTTTAGGCTGCCCACCATGGGTTCCCTTAGACCCATGAGCAGCAATGGGTATCCCTTTCCTGTGCAGTGATGCCATGCTTGTTAGGTATAGATCTCCTTTTTCCCTAACTCTTCTGTGGTATTACATTCCCTATCTGCTAACCAGATTGTCTTGTCCTCAGGCAAAATGCTAAGGGCTTTTTCCAGCATGAAAAGGTCTGCCAGCCCTTCAAAAGTGGTGACCTGACACCCACTCACCCATCTATGAAAATAAGTGCTTAACTCAGCAATATATTCACACACACTTTCATCTGCCTTGTGTCTATGCTCACGAAACTTTTTTCTATAAGTTTCAGGTGTTAACTTAAAACACTCTAATGAACAACTTTTAACTATTATAATTTAAGCAATCAGGATCAGACAATTTAGAAACAGCAGATTCAACTTTACCATGGAGTATGGGAGGGGGTCAGGAACCCTACCCAGAGCCCTTCGTCAACAATATACTGTTTACATACCCTTTCAAACATATGAATAAAACTATCAAAATTATCACCCTCTTTTAAGTGGGAAGACATTTACTGGCCTTTGTTGGTTCTGGGGTTCGGTTGTTCCCTTCCCCATTACCTCCATGACCCTAGTGAAGAGTCAGCATTTCCTTTTCATGTTGCCTCTGCCTCTCATTTTCTTCAGCCTCCAAATGTCTCAGTCTCTCATTTTCTTCAGCTTCCAGATGTCCCAGTCTTTCTGCTGATTCTAATTCCATTTGTTTCTGTTTCTCCTTTTCTTCAGCCTCCAAACACTGCAGTCTCTCTGATGATTCTATTTCCAAATGTTTGTCCTCCAGTTCAAGTCTCCTTAACTCTAGATGGATTTTTAAGTCCTCTAAGGCAACATTGAACTGTCCATTTTCTGAGAGTTGTACATCCCCAAGGTCAGTCTGGTTGTCTTCCTGCTTGCTGGTCTGTGATACAGCTGTGACTAAGGCTGCAGCCATTTCCACTTTAATCAGTTGGCATGCACCAATCCTTTGTCTTTCCACATCTCAGCCAACTGGCACATTGTCAGCTTGCCATACTTCTCTGCCGACATCCTTACCTGCTCTCCCTGACTAACAAAGCTAACAAAAAATAAATAAAACTATTGTGATATGGAACTCTGAATGTTCACTGTGTGGTTACTTGTGAGTACAGACACCTTCTTTATTGATCACTGTTTACAGGAGTTCAATATCCACACCATTGAATCCCAGTAAGTGATGTGGTGATCCCACCACTGCCAACCAATAAATGTGATGACCCACCACTGGTCTAGTAATCAAGGAGACTTAATCCTCACCACTGGCACAAGTGGGGATGTACATTGGAAGGATGCCAGGTGCACACACACTGTTTCCAGATGCAACTCACTGCACCAAATGCAGTTTCCCTTAAGAGCACCCAGAGACCACAATCAGTCTGGGGCTGTTTTCTCCCTCTTTCTCCAGTTCCCCAATAACACTCCCGACTGGCACAGCTATTGACCTGAGATCTCAGCTGAATGGCCCAGCCAAAAGCTCCAGCACCTTCTCTGTCCAACCAGTACTTTGTGTCCCTGCCCAAGTAGCTGACACACACACTCTTTGAGGTTTGATTTATACACACACACACACACACACACACACACACACACACACACACACACACACCTGGGAAAGGCTGACACAGGTTTACTAGCTATGCCCCCTTTTGTCCACATGATAAGATAGTTATCACTGCCACCAGCCAGCTCCATATCCGCTACTTTAAGGCCCTTAACAAAGGGTATCCAATCTTACTGTGTAATGTTACTATTAATACAAATGGTACTTTAACGAAGAGCAAGGCTATTAGGAACGTCCCACAGTGTCAACAAATAAATATGCTAGTTCTCTCAGAACTTAAATATCTCTAGACAGATCAGCCACAATGAAATGTTTAAATATATTTAATAATAAATAATAAGAGAACTAGATAATACTAAGTATATATTTACAGTGACAGACTTTAAAATCACAGGAAATATTTAAAACAACATTGCAGGACAGTCTCAAACAAATGAAGAAAAATATCTAAACTAAGCTTTGCTATATTCTTCACTATATCTAAGAGAGTTACTATTCCCTAGAAACTTACTTACAGAGCAAGGCAGATGTGTGTTAATGGGTCTTCCCGTCAGGTCTAAGACCGAATACAGAATGCCGTGTCTCTCTCAGAGACTTCTCAAATTAATATCTCAAATTTTACTTTTGGACTAGCTTGCAGAATGACATAATTTCTTGCCATCTGACTCTATCCCAGGTGAAACCCCCACTGCTGGAATCTGGCAGTATTTAGCATCTACCTGTAGAAATACACAGACAAGGGCTTTTCCTCAGATCTTTGGCAGATGCTGGAAGTCATAAAACAATAAAAAAACTTCCAAGATAATACAGAAAGTTTCCTAGTTTTAGACATTGTGTCTCCTTGCTGCATTGAAACTGAAAGATATAATATTTTATTGCATAGCCATAAAGTAATTTAATTTCAGCTATTTAAAATTCACCAGACTGAGGTTAACCTCCTGTATCCCAGTTTCCACTGTTAAAATATATGCATTTAAGCAGTTACAATAGTCCAGGTACATTTCTGTTCTTTTCCAGTACAGTACACTGTGGTAAGAGGAAAAGAGGAAGGCCTAAGATAAGGTATATGTGGTGAGAGAGGACATGCCGGTGGTTTGTGTGACAGAGCAAAATGCAGAGGACAGGAAGAAATGGAAACAAATGGTCCGCTGTGGCAACCCCTAATGTGAACAGCCGAAAGAAAAAGAAGACACTGTGGTTACATTTCAAACACAGTTTGCATATACCTTCAGGCAGTTTGATATACACGACATACAGTTCTAATACATTTGTAACACAAGCATCTTCTATGAATCATGTTGATATTCACAAATGACATATAATTATTTACAAGATTCCAGATAGCTGGGCTGGCAGTATCTCCTTTCATGACAGGGGGCACAGGAACAGGGTCTATATTATATGTTCAAAGTTTCATAACTTCGAACCTCATATATATGAGCAAAGTTTTAAAACTTCAAATGTAATAAAAAAAAAAAAAGAAAGAAAGAAAACATACCTAACTGAAAGCTGTGATCAGGGGGGCAAGCCCCCCTGCACCCCCCACACCCCCGCTACTTAAATATGCCAGCTTCGAGATTGCACTTCAGTGAAGTTGCCGTAGGAAATATTTCTCTTTACTTTACTGTAGTGTGATCTCGGAGTTGCTGTATTATGTAGAGGGGGTGTGGGGGATGCAGGGGAGCTTGCCCCCCCTGCTCACAGCGTTCAGCTAAGTTGGTTTTGTTTTATTATATGTTCAAAGTTTTAAAACTTCGCTCATATAAGTTCGATTATATGAGGTTCGAAGTTTTGAAATGCAGAACCTGTGGCTGCCGGTAGCCCCCAATTATCTCCCCAAAAATGAGGGCCCCCAAGCAACAGCCGTGGGATTCTCCATCTCCTCTGTTCACTCCTCATGGAAGTCTGCACAGCGTGATGTCACTGCGCGATCCCAATCTTTTTTTTCTTTTTTGGCCTGTAAGCTACAGTCAGTCAGGTCTGTTTCAATGAAGCAAGGGACCTGATTGGCTGCAGCAGGAAACATCACAGAAGACTACAGATTACATGTGCAAATTTCTCCCCCCCCCCCAAAAGGAGAAATATCTATCCCAGCAGAGTGCAGCCTCCCTGACATCTCAGATGCCCAGGTGAGAGCCGCCCTCTCCAAAGCTAAAAACACAACATCAATGGGACCAGACGGTGTCCCGGGTTGTGTGCTACATGAACTCCAAGAGGAACTAAACCCGCACATAAGGCTGCTGTTTAATCTTAGCCTTACTACAGGATATGTACCCAAAGAATGGCATACAGCAACAGTGGTCCCACTCCACCAAAGGAGGTGCTTCTATGGACCCTGGAAATTACCACCCCATAAGCTTGACGAGCCTGGTCTGCAAAGCTATGGAGAGGATCATTATGGAACTCATAAACAAAGATATTGGGGACCTACAGACACTGGATCCTACCCAATTCGGCTTTGTCAAGGGCAGATCCTGCCTTTTGAACCTGGTCGACTTTCTTGAAACAGTCACTAAGGCCATTGATGAGGGTAAGGCAGTTCACACAGCCTACCTTGATCTTGCAAAAGCCTTCGACACAATACCCCACTTGGGCATCATAGACAAGCTCAAAAGCTTAAATGTAAACCCATATTTCATAAGATGGGTTGCAAACTGGCTCAAGGACAGAACCCACAAGGTCAGAATTGCTGGAGCCATGTCAGACTCTAAGCCAGTCACAAGCGGTGTCCCACAGGGCTCGGTCCTGGGACCCCTCTTGTTCGGCATTTATTTTTCCGAGGTGCAAGCAAACATAGGAGGATTGTGGCTGACAAAGTTCACAGATGACTGCAAACTGGGCGCCATAATTGATACTCCAGCGGACACAAGCATCCTTTAGAAAGGTCTCATAGAAACGGATAACTGGTGTCAGAGCCATGGCCTTAAACTGAACGCCAAAAAATGTATAGTCATACCCTTTGGTAAAAACAAAGTACCCACAAATTACCACATAGGTGGTAATCCATTAAGTACGGAAGAAGTAATCAGGGACCTAGGGACCCAAGTTGACAGTAACCTCTCATTTGACACTCACATTGCCAAAGTGGTTAGGAAGATCTTCTATATTACCCACCTTATCATGAAAGGATTCACATCTAGATCAAGAGAGGACATTGTGCCCCTATACTCTTCCCTTATCAGGCCCATAATTGAGTACAATGCCCCATTTGGGATGTACCTTACCCGACACCTGCAGCAGTTAGAAAGACCCCAAAAGTACCTCACCAAGAGGATCAAGGGTCTCAAACATATGTCATATGCTGCCCGGCTGAAGAAACTCCAGCTCTATTCAGTCGCATACCGCCTACTCAGAGGCAATCTATGCCTGATGTACAAGGCCATGTCCAATCCGGAATTAATGGACATGCTCCACCTCAGAAAATCCAAATCCACCAGAGCCACGAGAGCGAGAGATTTGAACCTCAACACAGAAATAAATAGGATGTGCTGGAGGGACAGATTCATAACCCAGAGGCTCCCTTCACTCTGGTACAGAATCCCAGTCCATGTTAGGCAGAGCCCCTCACTGACTCTCTTCAAGAGAAATCTTGACGAGTGGATGGGAGATCGTAGGTTTACCCCGGGGGTCATCTCTGTGTCACTGCTAGACAGAGGAGCAGTAAACTAAACCCTAAATGGGCATAGTATTCTCATTCCAAGGGGTGGCGAAAGCCACACACACTCTGGCTAGGCTTATAAATGCCCTAGGGCAGATAGCCTAGTATGAACCTATGAACCTATGTTTGGATATGTCTATGTGGTTGCTAGTGTGTGTGTGTGTGTGTGTGTGTGTGTGTGTGTGTGTGTGTGTGTGTGTGTGTGTGTGTGTGTGTGTGTGTGTTTGTGTGTGCATGTGTGTGCATGCTCATGACCTGAAATAGGGGAAGGTCTTTGTATTCTTAGCTCCTGATAAATATGTACAATCAACTGACTTCCCACATTTTAATACAAATCCTCTTATTTTGAGAGCTTCATAAGTCATGAGTGCAGTATTTTTTAAGTGCCTGAGTTGGCACAATTGTATCCAGTTGTTGAGTTATCAGGTTGAACTTAATGAAAATATTATAGTCTGAAGTAATGTGAATCAAACTCGTTTTACACTTATTGTATGTTAAAACATAAAGGTGTTAAGGGGATAATGGTTTTCAGTCTTTTTATCATCATTCTGTTGTTTAATAGCACTGATGCTTTTAGCTTCTGTCCTACAGCATGAACTAGGAAACTAGAGAATGCATCTTGAGGTTTCAAAGGATAAAGAGGAACTGGATCACTATAGATGATTTGATACAGTTTAGGAGTTACAGGTGACTCTGAATCTCTGTGATTATGTACTGAGCAGGCCACCTTTATACTGCATTGTTGAACTAAAGCATTTTTTTTCTGATGTGTAAATCTCTATTCTGTACAACCCATATTTGTACATTCTCCTAATATACTTAGCTATTAAATATATGTCCATTCATTTTTTTCTGTGCTACCCACTCCCACAACCTCAACTCTTTTCCTCAATTGAAGGCTTCCATTCCACTTGTTTGGTCTCCAGAGTACATATGTATTTCTTCAGCTAAACTGAATTTTGTCAGAATGCTCAGAAAAGGATTATGTACCAAGCCACTTTCATGAAGGTATGTGTTCCAGAAACTGCATAGAAGTGCAGACATGATGCAGAATAAAGTGCACTGCTCTTGTACCTCAGCCTTTTTTAGATTTGTTTTGTTTAGGTTTGTTTTTTCCACTATCATCCATCTTCTGATGTCCATTGTTCCACCTATTTATTCATTCTCCACAAAAGGTTGAAAAGGAGTTATCGGCATCAGAGTGCAACACCATTTTGGGAGGTGGAAAGGGTTTTCCCTTTTTGGTCTGTTCTTCATCCCCCACCCCCCATACAGACGATGTGCAGTCTTTTACTTTCTACATGTATATGTACAATTCTTGATTTCAGTGCTGTACTATGCTTCAGTAAACATTCCCCATCCGTAAGTTTAGATTGTAAAGTACAATCTAAAATGCAAACACTTGAGTATTTATACTAACATACTTTTACTATCCACGGTGGTGGTGCTGCAGTAGCGTTGTCGCCTCACAGTAAGACGCTGACCGGTTCGACTCTTAGCTAGACCATCTTCTGTGTGGAGACATGCGTGAATGGGCGTACCTTCATTGAAGGTTGTGCATTATGGCTGGCAACTCAGCACGTAAAAATCAACTGCCAATCATTAGCGGACCGGAGTTCCGCTGTGGCGACCCCTAACTGGGAAAAGCCGAAAGACACAACAACAACAACAACAACATTTGTTTTTACTGATTCACAACTTGGTGAGCAGTTTCAACTTACATTTAATTATAGCTTTGTCTTGTGGCATCAAAGTGTTGCTTATAGTTTACTAGCATTAATCAAATTAAACTTGATGCATATTCACTGTTATGCATTTACATCCCTGTTTTAATTCATTATGTTTATGCATTTACGAGCTATTTCTTTTCTGAACAGGAAAAGCTAGAGTAGTTTACTATGATTTTTACTTTTTCTTTAATGTTTGTTTCCATGAAACTTCACCTGCCCTTTCTTTGAGTAGATTGTTTTTACGTGCTACTGTCCAGGTTACCTGCTATAACCTTCATTTGTATATGTCCCTTATTCATGCAGAAGACATTAGAGAGAAGAGTTTTGCTCACAATTATACAATGCATTTTTGAAGTTATTATTGTTGACAAGGATATCTCTAGAATCTGTGCCAAATGTGGAATGGACATGGCCATTTGGTAATGGCTAATTTCACCGCCCTTCACCCATTCAGCCACCCACACTAACACATTTTGTGCCAGTAGCAGGAATATTCTAAATGTAGAAGCATCTGGTGTGGCATCAAGATCACAACTCAGTGCAACCATCCATCACTGACAACTTACACTCAGCTCCAGGGCCAGCAACTCAGCAACTTGATGCAGAGTGAGTGTTTTTGAATCATATGCTTCTGCCTAGCCGTATGCTTTTTTTTTTTTTTTTTGTAAATGCATTTATTGAAGTTATTAACAAAATACAACAGATTAGCAATAAGGACATGTACAACTAAGATGACTAAATCAGTGTTTTCAGTGCTGTTGCTGTTCAAACATGTAATGACTTCAGTCAGCAGCAGCAGTTAAACATAGTAAAACAGCAGCTTTGTCTGTTGTCATTTCAGTAGCCAGTAGCTGCGTTGATACTTTATTTTGGAATTGTTACTGGCTACCAAACTGACAACAATGATAGCTGCTGTTTTTCTGTTACAAATTCTAATTTCTCCAAGTCTTTTGGGGTTCTAATACCATGACGGGAATGGACCCCATCCCTAAGTCAAAGTACGATTAAAGTTCATGAAGTTAGTATTGTGTCAGTCTTTGATGTCAGCCAGAAGTGCTCTTCACAGTACCCGCAATGTGCCCAGTAATGATTTCTTCTGCAATTCGTATGGAGTTACATGTATTGGTAGCCTATCTGAATGCGACTGCAGATTCTTTTTTTAGAAGACCCGTTGCTCCTACTACTATTAGAACTATCTGGGTATCTTTCTTCCACATTGCTCTCATTTCTGCCTGCAGATCCTGGTATTTTATGACATTGTGTCTTTCTCTGTACACAAGACACTGTAGTCACTGGGTGTTTCAATTATCAATGCTACTCTTGTCTTCTTTTCTTGGACCACTAGCATCTATCTTTTGAACTGTTGGTAATGGGTGAGCCTATGTGACATAAACTTCATAATTTTCTGTGATGCTTTGCGGCTCATGTTTCCAGTGTATTTCAGCTACTTTGATACCATAGTATTTGCACAATCCCCAGTGTGCAACAGTCTCGCCACATTATTATGCCGTTCAGTATACAGTCCTTCTGCCATTAGTATGTTGCAACCAGCAACAAGGTGTGTGACTGTTTCCAGTTCGGTTTTACAAAACCTACATTTGTCTGTTTCGCCCACATGTTCAGTGGACTTTGTAAACCAGCATGTACATAGCCCACTATCTTGGGCTGCCAATATTAACCTTTCACTTCTTGGTTTGAATTTGCCTCTCATTAACCATTCCTGCTTTTGTTCTTGATTAACATGAGGCTCTTCCAGAAGGTTTCTGTACTTGCAACTATATTTGTGTTTTTTCCACATTTTTTGCCTTCTCATCTGATCCTTCACCTTATATTCTTTCTTTTGTTTTTAGCACATTCAGTTGCTGCCTGGTTTTTATCTACTTCTGGTTTGATTTCCATTCCTGCTTGATGTCGATATGCTTCTGCTAAATTAAGCAGAGAAGTCATCTTAGATTTATTCGCCTCATGTTTCAAAATTTTTACTACATTTGGATCTTGTGAGGTCATTAGATATGTGTGGAGTCTCACGATTGCAGATCTATACATGTAATTAATTTCAAGGAGGCCCATCCCTTCTACGGAATGGGGAATATATAATCTTGGTATACACTGATTTTTATAAATCATTTAGTGAGCATGAAGCATCCTTCTTGTTTTAATGCCTAATCTAGCCAACACTTTTTTGGGCCAGTCAATCACTCTAAAACTGTACGTTAGGACAGGAAGAGCAAATTAATTTATAGCTTGGATCTTGTTCCTAGATGTCGGTGCTGTTCTCAGGATTAATTTAAGTATTCTAAAGTATTCCTTACTGAGTTTTATTCGCATTTGTTCATGTTTTATTGCTGATCCTTCATCAATTCCCAAGTATTTATACACTCCCTCTTGCTCAAGTTCTTTTATGTCACATTCTTGTCCCAAACTGATGTTTTCCTGGTGCTGCAGTTTTCCTGCTTCAAAGGTTGTTTTTGCACCTTTATCAAGACCAAATGACATTCTAATATCATCTGAAAAAGTTTTAACAACCTGCAGCTGTGCTTTCAGTTCCTTGCCTGATGAGCTTTATAGTTTTAAATCATCGACAAAGAGAAGATGAGAAGTCATTAATGGACTTTGTTGTTTTCTAGGAGCCAAATTGTAGCCATGGCCTAAGCTGTTAAGTAAACAGCTTAATGGATTAATGGCAAGGCAGAATAGCAACGGTGACAGAGAGTCACCCTGAAATATCCCCCTTTGAATTTTTATCCCTGGGATAATAATCTGTCCTTTATCATGGCTTAATTGCAAAGTGGTCTGCCATTGTTTCATGGTTACTGTAATGTAGTCCATCAGTGTAGGGTATATCTTATACATTTTTAAGCACTCTTTTATCAATGAATGTGGGATACTATTAAATGCTTTTTTGTAGTCAATCCATGCCATACTTGGATTCTTCCCCTTTTTACAGTTCTCCACTATAACTTTATTTAACAACAAATGATCCTTTGTTCCATATGACTTTCTTTTATTGCCCTTTTGTTCTTCAGTGTAAGAGCTGCTCTGTCTATGTAAGAGCTGCATAATTCATAGCTGGCTTTAGGCATCAGTGAACCCTGTGGTCGCTGGGGGCCCCCAACCACAGTAAGTTATCTTATCTAGATATTTTGTAACATGTCTGTCAAATCACCAAAACTAGTACTGCAATCCTGTATACTACACTAGGTGGGTAATAACTCTTATTTATATCTCCTTTAAAATTCAAAGATATCTCTGGTTATATTAACAGTGCTTTATCAAGCATCAGGCTTCATAATTCCATTAAATATTTTACCACTGACATAGTGCCCCTGGCTTAGTTAAACCTTTTTAGGGGTCATTCTGTCCACTAAAACTAATATAGTCAAATCTAGGTAAGTGTAACACCTGTGGCTGCAGGGGGGGCCCTTATTCATCTTTGACTGTGTTGGGGGCCAGCAAAAGCTGCTGCTGGTATGGGAAGAGGAGAAAAAAATTATTAATTTCCTGATTACACTCTCTAACCTAAACAGGGCTGTGATAGGACCCTGTTGGGCTAAAGCTAATGAGTAAGTTAGCACTAGGAAGCTCAGCAACCCAGAGTGACTGATCTCAGTGCAAATCTTGGATTTTAAGAAGAGCTGATGCTTCCGATCTATGGGGATGGTTTTATCTTTCAGAGAGTTTTATAAATATTGGCAAAACACCAGATACTATAACTCTCAACTTCTTTGCTGAAGAATTCAGCACAATGCCAAAAATAATTGCAGAATAAAGGCTCAAAATCAGAAACGCTTTTTAAATATTACTCTTGTTTTTCTTTCGGCTTTTTCCCAGTTAGGGGTTGCCACAGTGGGACTCTGGTCTGCTAATGATTGGCAGTAGATTTTTTTATGGGTGATGAGGTGCCAGCTCAACACCCAACGAAGGCACGCCCCTTCTACGCATGTCTTTCAAACGCCACTCGACCATGGGGAGGACATGCAGACTCCACACAGAAGGCAATCTAGCCGATAATCGAACCGGAGAACCTCTTGCTGTGAGGCAACAACGCTACCGCTGCACCACCGCAACTTTTATTTTTAAATATTACTCTAATTCATTTAAAAAGGTAACAGAATAATAATATTTGCATCAACATGCATTTTTTGGACAAAAAGAAGTATAAAACTCTGATGTCTGGATTTATTAATTGTCTGTAATCCTGAATGATTTACCAGCAAATCAAACTTTTTATGAAGTACAGAGCAAAATTTATGAGCAAAATCAGAGGTCTGTGAAATCGGGGACAATGGCAGGTATGCATTATTTATCAATGAGGTAAATAAAAGTCACTTACCCCTGCTGCACTTGGACGACTGATGAACAGCAGTCACTGATCTTG
>NC_056728.1:1759232680-1759317680 GCF_019279795.1 Protopterus annectens | reverse complement strand
TAATGCTCCTGCCTCCACCACACATGGCCATCCCTGAAGCTGGGTTCTGCACAAACTCCTTCCCAAGGACCTCCTGTGTTGCTGACTCCAGCACACAGTGTCCCCTGCTGGCTGCATTTGTTTGTGTACCAACATATTGGGAAGCATTGTACCCACAATGAATATTTTAATGCATGTTTCTGGACTGCACGCAGGGCACAACCAGAAAAGAAATTAAAGCTTAATCTTTTTATAGGATATGTCATAATTTGTGCCTTTAAAACATTGTATCATTATAAAACATTTTATTCTGGTTTCACGCCTTACCAAAGAAGGACAGGTAATAATGTACAGTGGACCTTATTTCACATATGGTGTTGGTCTTGTTGTGTCATCCTTGCTTAACTTTACCACCTCTCTAAAAGAACAGAGTACTGCTAGGGAACCCATCTAAGTGTTATGATGTACTGTTACAGGGCCTCTTCCCAATTAAGACAGTAAAGCTGTATGTAAGTATACCTATAGGTTCATAGGTTCATAGGTAAGTACTAGACAAGCTGCCCTTCCAGACCATTTTAAGCCTAACTAGTTCCCCTTTTTATGCTCAAATTAACCTATCCCATTTGGTTAGAGACTGGCTTTACCCATCCCATGGTCGATAATTATATATTACCCCAATGAGAATAACTTGAATCATACCATAGATAATATGAGGGAACCCATGCATGACATAAAACATTTAGGAACTGCCTCTGTCCATTATTAGTACAGAGGGCAATCCTGTTTCCCATCCATAGATCTAAGTTGCGTTTAAATAAGGACAAGGATGTGCTTTGTTTTATGTGGATGGGAAGTCTGTTCTAGTATCCTCTGCGAGATATACCCATCCCTCCAAACTATTCTGTTCATTTGCAGAAGAGATGTAGATCCTGAGACCAGGTATTTCTGATGCCATCTGACTTATTGATTTGCGGTAAATCCATCAGAAATGAGTCAGAGGACGCCTTGTACACCAGATACAGGTCACCTTTTAGCAGTCTGTAGGATATATAATATTATGACAGGGCTTTGAGTCAGTCCATGCAGGACATATTGTTTAGGCCTTGTATCCTTTTAGTAAAGTACCTCTGTGGGTGTTCCAGTTGTTACATGTGTCTGGACTTAAAAAACACATCTTCAAGGACTGTAAATATAAAGATACCCTTCCACCTTCCCTTTGTAATTATATTTAGAGAGCTCATATAGCTTTTTAAAGACTAAAAAAGGAAGCTTTTTTGACAATGTTTGTAATGTCACTAAATTGGTGGGAGTAATACTCTTAACAAATTGATACTCGTTTTACAGTAATTGCCATATATTCATATCTCACTGTCATGATTTTTACAATACAAACATCACCATGTTGATTTTATATTTCAAACTGCATAAAATGCTGGTATCTGTATGGCACAAAATCCAAAAATCATCCAGATGATGGTAGAGTTGAAAATAGTCAAGGACACTGTTCAATAATATAAAATGTTCCGTTTAATCACATGTAAGTAAGCACTTTCACCCGTAGGCTTCTTCAGACTTATACATTACATAGCACCCCTCCAACATTTAAATAACCCACCAAGTGATTTCATTGGATAATTACACAATATGCATTAATCAAAAACTGGTTTGGTGTAGAGCGCAACTATTATGAAGACAGAACAAAAGTATAAACATTAAAACATTAAAACATTAAAAAATATATATCTAAAAATATATATATGTATGTGTGTATTAATGTTTATCAAAAGACATAAATAAAAACATAAATAAATGCCCAACTTTTATTCAATAAATATCAACAGACTCATAGAAAAGCACAATGACACTATTATAATATTAGGACTAAACTGAGACCTATACCTTCCGTTTAAGTCTCCTATTTCTTAAAAGGGCTTAATCTGTATTTTGTCATTTAACCCCGGTATTTGGTCAGCTTTGCACCTGATAATCCATTTTAATTCACATTCTAGAGTGTAGTTAATAATGTCGCCCCCTCTTGGATTGGTATCTAGTTTTTGTATCACATTAAATCTAAAAGTGTGATTAGAACCCAGGTCTCTATGGTGTTTGGCCAATGCATTAAAGTCAGAACCTATCCTGATATGATAGGTATGTTCTCTAATGCGTTCCTTCAGAGATCTATTAGTTTTTCCGATATAGAACGCAGTGCATGCCTCACACCTAGCTAGGTATATAACATTCCTACTATTACAGTTTGTCATAGTGTTAAAATTAAATACTTGCTTAGTAGTCGGGTGTGTAAACGTTGTACCATCATATATATACACACACTGGTTGCATTTACCACATGGTATAGTATTCAGGTTACCTCTGGTCATATCTTTCCTTTCTAAATTAATCCTGGGTTTACATAATAACCTTCTTAAATTTGGCTTGTTCTTATAAAACACATTTGGTTTAGGACCTACAATCTTGCTGATGTCATTGTCTAATAATAAAATGTCCCAATTTCTAGCCATAAGCTCTCTTAAGTGTAAAGCATCTTTTGTAAAAAACATAGGAGCCCTAAATTCACGTTTAATAAATGTGTTATTGGTGTCAGGAGAAATTAGTAATTCTGAAAAATATGTCTTCGCTGTGGTACTCCTTAATTCATTAACTTCCAAGATAGTCTGTTCAACTATCTTCCTATTGTAGCCTCTATCTGTCAACTTAGTTCTCAAACCATCCAGTTCATTCATATAGCCTTCAATAGTTGGGTTGAGTCTAGAGGCCCTTAGTATCTGTCCTTTCATCACGGGTGAAACGGGTGAAAGCGCTTACTTACATGTGATTAAACGGAACATTTTATATTATTGAACAGTGTCCTTGACTATTTTCAACTCTACCATCATCTGGATGATTTTTGGATTTTGTGCCATACAGATACCAGCATTTTATGCAGTTTGGTGTGTTATTTAATATTTTCATGCTGGTTCTGTGCTCCGGTGGCTGGGTGTGCACCTTTTGGATTATATTGATTTTATATTTGTTTTACACTGACTGAAGAACTGGGATGCTGTGAGAATATCTTTTGCACACTTTTAGGGCCAAGATAGTGCAAATGTTTTATTAATATTTGCAAGGTGCAGATTTCACATTAATTTGTTCTGTCACCACTTAGTGGCTTTGTGTAAGCTCTCTCTCTCAGGACCTTATGGTCCAAGGTTCAGGCCTGATAGTGGTTACTTTCTCTATGGCACTTTATGTTGTCTCCATATCTGTGTGTGTTTCTGCAGGTACATTTTTTTCCAAAATTCCAAAATATGCTGGTTGATTAGCTACGCAAATTATCCATATTTATATCTTATATTTACTCTAATTATTTTGACCCAAATCATGGTTGAAAAGGGACCAAAAACAAGCCAATTTATCCAGTTAACAAATGTTTAATTGAAAAATAAATTTCCAAGTAACATGATGTTATTACTGTGTAGCAATTAAATAGCGTTAATAACTGTCAAGTGGGTTATTTGATTATCTTCAAAGAATATTTGTCTTGATCCAAGGATTGTGTTTGGCATTTTCCTTCTTTTACATGAATTCATTCTTTTTTGTTTTTTTTTTGCAAGCGTAGTGATAAGGGTTAAATTTAATCATTTTGCAAGGAACTTTTGAGTGGCATCTTCATAACAATACTCCTCTTAAGAGATGTATTACTTCTCATCACTTGCATACTCTGTTTCTTTTGTTCCGTATGTGGCATTTTAGTTGCAAGATTACTACAGCAAATTACTTTTCTGCTACTTTTTTTGCATTTAAAGTTAATGATCTGGCCCTATAAATTAAATCATCTTATTCATGTCTTCAGGCCTCCCTGTTCTGTTTTGACATAATATTAATTCTCTATTGCAGAACGTTAGTACACAGTAACATATTTGTTGTTTTTATATTGGATCAAGATATATAATTGATTAAATCAGACATAAAAAGAACTGTTCACCTACTATATCCATCCTTACCTAAAGGAGAATTTTGGCTCAAGGAATTTAACAGATTGTGCAACAATGAAGAGTATAGAATGGACATACACCCATACTTATGTCAGCGCATTGTAGTGTGAAACTCAGGGTGAAACCTTACAGGAAAAATACTGCTTTTGAACTTCTCACCAGGGGAAGATACCAGTAAAGTGGATATAATCCAAATGCTGTAATTTATTGTTAAAATGACATCTCCTGCAAAGATCAACTGCTATGGTATGTATAGTTATGTGAAACTATACTTTGAGCAGTAGTAGCCAATGTCATCAGCTTTCCCTTCCTGTTATAAGTGTAATTCTCAACAATGAACATGTATTTGTTATTGGATTTCTTTGCAGAAGGCATATAAAATATTAATTAAGGATCTGTACATGTGCATTGAGACATTTACCTACATTCTTAATCAGTGAAGCCATCCCTTGGTTATCTTCTGTGTTTATTCTTAAACTGCAGTGCTGTAGCAGTAAATGCTCTTACAGAAATGTATACTCTTCCTAGGCAGTTCTGCTGCCTGCCCCTGCCCCATATCTTGCAGGTAAACTTAGTCTTGAATAAGCCTTTATACAAAATACCTGACCTCAACCCTACAGCCCTACAGTGATCATGTTTCACTGCACTTTCAAGGGATTGACTAGGGTAGATGTAGCAGCTTTGCCTCCTATTCTCTGCATAAGCCATACCTCTCAACTGTCCAGATTTTCACAGAATGTCCAGATTTTTGCCTAATACTTTTAGTCTGTTTCTTATACAATTGTGGTTTTCTGGAAAATCACTGGCAAATCATTCAGAAGTGAAGTCAGAAAATAATAGCACACATTTGAGTTTCAGACTTCATATCCTTCAGAAAAGTCATGCTAATGCAAAAACTGTTAGTCTATCAAATTTCTAAGTTCGTAAGAGCAATATTTAAAAAGTGTATTTTTGGGGCCTTTATTCCCAATTATTTGTGCCTTTGTCCAGATTTCTTGCTCTAAGAGATTCAGAGGTATGGCATAATCTTCTACATTGAAGGGCTATTTTGTTTTGGATTTGTTTTAAAAAGAGAATTATAAAATGTGGATTAAATTGGCACATTCATATATTATATATATTTCCATAAAGTACTATCTCATAACTATGATGTGATGTGAGGAGTGCATAATACTGAGGTTTGATTTACACACACACACTCACACACACAGACACACGCATAAACACACACACACACACACACACACACACACACACACACACACACACACACACACACACACACACACATACACACACACAGGCTGGCACAGGTTTAATAGCTATGCCCCGTTTTGCCCAGATTATAGGACAATTATCATTGCCACTAGCCAACTCCTTATCAGCTACTTTAAGGCCTTTAGCAAAGGATGTCCAATTAATATTAGTACAGATAGTAGTTTGACCAAGAGCAAGGCTATTAGGAGTGGCCCACACAGTGTCACCAAATAAATATGCAAGTACTGTCAAAATGTACATATCTCTACACAGATCAGCCACAATGAAAGGTTTAAATATATTTAATAATAAATAATAAAAGAACAAGACAATGCTAAATATATATATTCACAGTGACATCAGATTTCAAACCACAGGAAATATTTAACACAACATTGCAGGACAGCCTCAAATAAATAAATACAAATATCTAAACTAAGCTTCACTATATTCCTAAATGTATCTAGGAGAATTATACTGTTCCCTAGAAACTTACTTCATATAGAGCAATGCAGATGTTGTGGTGAATGGTTCTTGTCGGGTCCAAGACAGAATACAAAATGCTCTGTCTCTCTAAGAGACTCCTCAAATTAATATTTCAAATATTACTGCTGGGATAGCTTGCAGAATAACATAATTTCCTGTCATATGAGTCTATCCCAGGTGAAACCCCCACTGCTGGAAGCTTGGCAGCATTTAGCATCTACCTATGAAAGTACATAGGCCTCAGATCTTTGGCAGAACTATCTGAGATGGCATAGCAGCATATCTAGGAGCTATGTAGTACAACAGTAGGTAGCAGTCTGAGTGGTCATCTGAAACAATAATACATACATACAGATATTTCAAGCACAGGCATTAATGCCCTTCTAGCTTGCCAATATACCAAAATTCTTGTTCGATAATAAGTGTCTAGACTGTTCTTAAAACTATCTAAACTAGTACTTGCTTTAATGTAATTTGGTAGTCTGTTGCATGCATCAGCTACCCTATCAGAAACCTAATTAGTACACTTCTCATTCCTACAGAATCTCCTACATAGGTTGTCTGATGGTTCTCTAGTACTTTTTGATAACCCCAAACATTCCCTGAGATAGTTGTCTCTAAATGCCCTATATACCTGAATAAGATCTCCTCTTAGATATCTGTAAGAGACACTGTACAAGTTCAGATATTTTAGTATTTCATAATAACTTAAATTTTCCATGAATGCCCCTGGTATATTTCTGCTATAATCTTTCCAGTTTACTCATGCTTGTTTTCTTATAGGGTTTCCATATTGTTATTCCATACTCATGTTTGGTGTAATGTAACTAACAACAATGACTTTATCATTTTTGATTTCCTACACCTTATAAATCTTTTTATACAACCTATAGTTGTATAACTATCATTAACCAATCGGTTAATATGATTAGAAAAACTCATAGCTGAATCTACCCATATACTCAGGTCCTTAAATGAGTCTACAGTTTCAATCATTGTATGCTTTATTAAATATTCACTTTTCAGTTTATGTCTCCCAAATCTCATATGCTTAGTTTTTGATGTATTTATCAGCATATTATTCTCCTGTGCCCAAATGGTCAATTTAGTCAAGTTATTTTACAGACATGCCTTATCTGTAACACGTGTAATCAGTTTACCCAATTTCAGGTCATCTGCATATAGACAGTAGAACACCTCAGATGAAAAAGTTAGGTCTGAAAGATGGAATCTAAACAAGTAAGGGCATAAGACAGAGCCCTGTGGGACACCCTGACTGTAACCAAGGATTTCACCAGTTGCTGTATGATACTTGCCATGTCCTATGTGTAAACCATGCAGCTATCCATCTTATCAAGAGTACATCAGTACTTAGTTGTATTAATTTACTGATCAGTGTTTTGTGTATGACCTGTGAAATGCTGAAGTAAAATCCATATAAATTACATCACAGCACAATTTTTCATTCATAGATGTTATTATCTTGTTATAGAACATCATGTTACAGGTGGTAACAGATCTGTTTTCAACATATGCATGCTGATATATGGTTTCAGTTCCTAACCTATCCAGTTTTGACAATAACTTATCCAATATTACCCACTCCATTATTTTTCCACAACATGAAAGTAGACTTTAAGGGTTTATATGACTTTGGGTTTGTCCTACTCCCCTTTCTCTTGAAGACAGGTTTAATAAGCATATGTCTCCAGTCTTGAGGAATCTCCCCATATTTGTATGGCCTAGTGAATAATAAATGTAATGGTACCTTAAGTTCTTGTTGAAGTGTTCTCAGATCATTGTTACTAATTCCGTTTCCTCCCTATGCTTTGTTTGGATCCAGTTTGCACAGTTCTTTTTCAATATAATCTAATTTGATTCCAGTGTCTGGGGTTACCTGGATGCCACTAGAACAACTTATCACCCCTTTTGTGGAGCCAAACAGTTTTGCATAAGATTTTGTAAATATATCTATAATCTGTTGTGTCTGAGAATAAATTTTAGAATCTGCACACAGTTTATCAATTTGTGTGTCTTTACTCCTTCCACATCTTATGTATCTATAAAAAGTTTTTTTATTATGCTCAATATCTTTATATAAATTTTCTTCAAACTTTTCTTGCTCTTGTCTCACACTATGTGTAATCTGTTTGTCCAGCTTGTTTATTTCAGTTTTCAAAGTTTACTTATTTATTTATTTTATTGCATTTGATTACTGGGGTAGTCCACTGGGCCAGAAGAATCTATTTTCAGCAAAGGCCCAGAGAGAAAAGCTCCACATTTAACACATATAGACAAGAAATATGTTGCAATGATACAGGATATATAATACAACAGCAGCAAATACAACAACATTATGATTGCATACACTAGATTATTAACAGAGGTAAAATTGGAGATGAACATTATGATTATTTACAATAGATTGATAACAGATGGTGGAATGGAGACAAACAGTGAGGAAAATAGCATATAGTCATGGAATGAAACTATGAAATAAAGGTAAATTAAATACTGAGTAAGATATGTAGCAGAGAAAAAGGAAAAATGGTGTGGTAATGTCAGTGTACTCCAGGCTCAGAGGGAGATGAAAAAATGAGTAGGGGGTGGTTGAGAGAAAGGGAGATTTGAGTGGTTATAGAGAGAAGAGGAGAAAGATAGTGAGAGGGTCAAGTTATGTGGTTCTTAGTAGAGGTGCAAGTGCATAACCACTGTGAGGAGATGTGACGTTTAAGGGTTTTTAAGGATAGAGGCATTAGACATGGCTCTGAGTGGAGGGGGGGGGTCATTCCATAATTTAGAAACAGTAACAGAGTAGAGCATTTGACCGGCAGAGAGTTTAGGTTTGTCAATATTTAACAGCATTTTGTTCTTTGACCTGAGGTGACGATTAGGATGGTAGATGGTCAGTATACCAGTGAGAGATGGACAGGCTGCCGGAAGGTAAATAAGTTTATGGGCAATAATAAGTTGTAGGTATATTAGGCGATGAGGGAGTTCAAGCCAGTCTAGTTACTGCAGTGTGGTGGAGTGGTGGGTGGAGAATTTGGCATTTATAGCAAATTTGACACTTTTATTGTAACATGAGTTGAGTTTGGTTTTTAGAAAGCACTGGATGTTGGTGAGGATGGGGCCACCATTTAAAAGAGTTGGAAGCAGAAATGATGAGGCAAGAGCCTTTCTTGCAGTGGAATTAAGAAAGTAGTTTTGCCTATAGAGGGCTCTTAGCTTTTGATGTTTTTTTTCTGATATTATTGTAGATATGAAGGTGAAAGGTAAGGTTGTCATCAATGATGACACCTAGCAGTTTCGTATTGGGAACGACTTCAATGACAGTGTTATTTTGGGAATGGACAGAGAGTTCAGCTCTATTGACCGGGCTACATTTACTTGGGGTAAATATTAAGAGTTTGGTTTTATTAGAGTTAAGGGAGAGATGGTTCTGTGACATCCAGCATTCAGTTGAGGTGAAGGCTTCTTGGGTAAGTTGTTGCAGTAGAGATGCAGATTTAGAAGAGCAGATAATAGCAAAATCATCTGAGTAATGAATTACAGAGCAGTGGGAGAGAGAGGTATGGAAGTCATTGATGAATATACTGAAAAGAAGGGGACCCAGTATAGACCCCTGGGGTACCCCAGTATTGGTGTTGATAAAAGGGGAGAAGCATTGCTGCCAATTAGTAGACTGTTTCCTATTGGTTAGATAGTCAGTAAACCATTGAAGTGTAGGGGGAGAGATGCTAAGTTTGGATAGTTTGGTAGGCAGAAGGGGGTGGGAGACTGTGTCAAAAGCTTTTGACAGATCAAGAAAGAGTGCGGAGATGAACGAACCAGAGTCTCAAGCTCTAGCAACTGTGTCCAGGAAGGAGATAAGGGCAGTATTAGTGCTATGTCCTAGTCTAAAGCCATGCTGGGTGGGGGAAAGCAGTTGTTGTGTCATCAGGTGATTAAGGAGCTGAGTTTGAATGCACATTTCAAGTATTTTAGAGATGGGTGAGAGTATGGCTATAGGCCAGACGTTTGAGATGTCTGAATTATTACCTCCTTTATGGAGTGGAAAGACATATGCTTTTTCCAGATATCTGGCATGCAAGATTCCTGAATGGATCTGTTGATGAGGATACTGATGGGGTATACTATGGTGGAGGCTGATAGTTGCAAGAATTCAGCAGGTAGGTTATCAGGGGCGTTGGTGCAAGGTTTCAGTTTATGAAGAAGTTTTTTTTAATGGCTGATGTAGGTATAGGGGAGAGAGAGAAAGTGGGTATTAAAGTAGCTGAGGTTTGTGATATAGTAGTGTAAGGTAGGTTCATAGGATCATAGGTTCATAGGTAGGTACTAGGCTATCGGCCCAAGGGCCTACATTTAGCCTAGCCAACAAGGTTCCCTGGCTTACGCCACCCAAGAAAGTTATTTTCCTATCCCACTGTCGAGCAGAGACACAGAAGTGATCCCTGGGGTGTACTTCCTATTTCCCATCCACTCATCAAGATTTTTCTTGAAGAGTTCTAATGAAGAACTTTGCTTGACATAGATGGGTAGCCTGTTCCAGAGTATGGGAAGTCTCTGGGACAGGAATCTATCCCTCCAGCATGTCCTGTTTATTGTGGTGACAAGGTTTAGGTCCCTAGAGCATGTAGCTCAGAGGGATTGGGATTTCTTTAGGTGTAGCATGTCCAACAGCTCTGGGTTTGACATAGCTTTATATGTTAGGCAGAGATCACCTCGGAGTAGGCGATATGCTACGGAGTAAAGCTGGAGTTTTTGAGACGGTCAGTGTAGGGCATTTGTTTGAGGCCAGTAATCCTCTTTCTGAGGTACTTCTGTGGCCTTTCCAGCTGCTGCAGATATTTTGTGAGGTACATTCCAAAAGGGGCGTTGTACTCTATAATGGGTCTAATGAGTTAGTGTTTAATGGTGGGAAGGTGGAAGTAAGTTTAGTAATAGTGTCTATGAAATAGGTGTTAAAGAGAGAAGCTAACTCTGGAGAGGTTTTTTCAGGGTTTGGGGATGGATTCTGATTAGTTCCTAAATGGAGTAGGGAGTTGATTGCTCCCCAGAATTTCTTTGGGTTGTGATTATGTTGGTTTTGTAGAGTTTGCAAGTATTCTTTTTTGTTTTTAGTTACTAACCATTTAGCCTGGTTACAAAGTTGTTTGTAAAGTGTGAGGTTGGAGACAGTCTTATTCTTTTGCCAGGTTTTCCAGGCTTTGTCTCTAGAGGACATAATTTGCTTAGTGGACTTAGTTAGCCATCTAGCATGATTACTCTTGACTCTTTTTAGTCGTAGAGGGGCAAGAGTATTAAGGATCCTTAGAAATGTTGAGTTTAAGGTTTCTACAGCTTCATTAAGAAGGAGAGATTTTAATGGAGTCCAGTTAATGCTGTGCAATATGTCATTGAAGGTGGTAGGGGAGAAGTGGGATAGATCTCGAGTGTATCATCAGACACATCATAGAGTACAACACCCCATTTGGGATGTACCTTACAAGATACCTGCAACAGCTGAAAAGACCACAGAAATACTTCACCAAGAGGATCACTGGCCACAAACAGATGCCCTATGCAGCTCAACTAAAGAAACTCCAGTTGTATTCAGTTGCATACCACCTACTCAGTGGTGATTTCTGTCTGACATACAAGGCCATGTCCCACCCAGAATTGATAGACATGCTCCACCTAAAGAAAACCTTATCCCCTCGAGCCACATGCTCTAGGGATCAAAACCCCACCACAACAATAAACAGGATGTGCTGGAGGGATAGATTCCTGTCCCAGAGACTTCCCATGCTTTGGAACAAGATTCCAATCTACATTAGGTGGAGCTCCTCACTAACACTCTTCAAAAAAAACCTTGACGAATGGATGGGAAACATAAAGTTTACCTGGGGGATCAATTCAGTGGCTCTGCTGGACAGAGGCACAGGGAACTAATCTATGGGGGCAGTGAAAGCCAACACATTCTGGCTAGGCTTATAAATGCGTTCAGGCAGATAGCCTAGTACCTACCTATGAACCTATGAACCTATCTATATTGGTGTATGTTTGGTAGTGTCAAGGGCTTCTGTACTGTGAATGGTGGTGAGTGGTCACTTATACTATCTGGGAGTGTACTGGAGGTAGGGAAGTTTATAGGGTCAGAGACTATGATCCAATCCAGAATAGAACCTTTGCTATTTCTTTTATCAGGCCTAGTAATATCAGAGATAAGCTAAGTATAGATATGAAGATTGATGCCTATGGAAGGGTTACTGTTGGAGATTTCTGACCAGTTAATGTTGACATCGCCTAGCATGATTGTTTCATTTTTCATATTGTTTGAGGACCGGGCAAGGATATCCTCAAGTACTGGAGTATTGTTGCCTGTGGGAATATATATGACTATAATGCAGAGGTTTTTTGGTTGTTTAGTTTTAGGAAGGAAATTAGTAGCTCTACAGTGGAGAACGTAGGAATAGGCTTAGAGTAAGGAATCACTGTGAAGGTGCTAGGGTATACTAGGGCAATGCCTCCTCCTTTTTTATGGTGTCTATCTGTTCTTTGACAGGAATAGTTTGGGGGAAGAAATTCTGTACCCTTTATATCTGGTTTTAGCCAGGTCTCGGTAATGGCTGTGAAGTCTAGTTTATAGTGACTTAGCCATGCATGTAGATGGGGGATTTTGTTTCTTATACTTTGAGTATTGATGGTGGTGAAATGTAGAGATTTCTAAGGTTAGGGGCTTGTTGAGATGATTGAAAAGGGCCAGGGTTAGGGTGAATATCACCACTCTGAAGTAGTCTAGGATTGAATGGTTGATATTTTGGATGGAGAATCTTTTTCAGGTCACAGAAATGAATTTGAGTTGGATTGATAGGAAGAGTGTTTTGTACAGAGAGGATTATCAGTTTTATTTCTAAAATTGAGTCAGTGGCATACAGACTAGACCAGATTGCAGAGTAGCTGGAGAGGGTGGTAAAGTATATAGATGTTGGTAATGTGGATTTGTGGGGTATACAAGCTGGACGAGGAGAGGAGAGGGTTAGAAGGAGGGAGAAGGAAATGGTAAGTATTAGGAGAACAATTTTGTACATGCTGAACATGACATAGGTAGTAGAATATAATAGGTGAGTTTGTGAGGTGAGGGTAGTAGGTTCAGTGGAATTGGTGTGAGAAATCCAGAAAGGGCAGTAGTATAGAGGTGATAGTGATTAGATAAGGGTAAGATGGGTGAATTAAAGTTAGGTAAATTAAGGTAAAATACAGTGTGAAGAGATGTGGGTATAAGAGATGGTGTTAAATATATTGAGTATATAGAGGGAATGAGGTGCTAATTGTTAGGGAAGCTAAAAGGGAAAACAAAGGGTTGGGCTGATTGTTGATAGCATGAGTGTAAAGTGGTTGCAGGGGTGTGGTTTGGCAGGAAGAAGGTGGAAGAGGTAAGGATAGGTATAAATGTAATTGTGTTCTGGGGGGTGGGTGGGAATGGGGGTAGGGTAGAGGAGCGGAGTGAGTCTGAGCAGAGCGAGGGCGAACGGAGTGGATCCTGCCCAGCTGAGAGAGGCAAGAATGCTAGAAATAATCAGGAACAGCACTTGGCTTATTCTAGAAGCAACACATTAACTGGGGCTCAGTAAATGACTCTAATCAGTCTCCAAACACACTCCCACATGAGCAGGGCTGTTTTCAGCATACAATAGTAAGAAATCCAACTTTGTATATACTATATCGCTTCTGATAACTTTATATCAGTAATTTTATATCAGTTTCCCTGGTTTGCTTTAACTTCAGTTGGGTTATGTGAAGTCAGACTCAATATTTGTAGGGGAATACTGCCATCTAGTGGCTATATTAGGAAAACATCTAGACCAACCTAAATGGGAGAAACAATATTAGCCTTATCATAGGGGATAGTCTGAGTGAGTGTACAAGCCAGAGTTATACATACATTAAAGTATTCATGTAAATATTCACAGAGAACTGTAGTTTATCACCTACACTTTGCCGAGAGATAGATCTTCTTTTCTGGGCTGGAGGGAGAGTATCCCCACAATGCGGTCCTTGGTCACTGGGTTTCAGTACTTAGAGCAGGGCAGCCCATAATATTAACAGTGGAAAACAAACTGTAACAAAAAGAGAGAGTGTGCTTAAATACTTGGACTGGGCACTAAGGGGTGAAAGGAGCACAGAAAAAACAGAAAGGATAGTGGACTACAGCAGACAAGTGTAGGGGACAGAGTAAGTTGCAGGACTGAAGTGATTCAGAATAGACAAGCAAGAGAGGAGTACACAAGTCATAAGGGGAAAATATAGGAGACTGAGAAACAGCAAATATACTAGTGGAAAGGAAGGGAGGGGTAGTGGAGCTCATGGACACGGGCAAAGCGGCATATATGCCTATCCATAAAAGAAACAGCAACTGCCACTGGCAATATAGTGGTAGTACAGTATTTGTAAGTCAGAGAACAGTCACAGGGCTCCAGAGGGAAAATAATTAAGGAATAACTTGTACTTAGATCAACTTAACACAGCAGTAACATAGTTATGCAAACTATATCATCAGTACAGCAACAGAAACCAGGGTATGCTTCACTTGTTAAAAGAAAAAGAAAAACTGCCTAAGCTAACAGCAAATATACAGATAGGCTTCAGGCTTGCAGGGAATATGCCTAAAACAATATGTAATACAGTCACAGAAACCAGGGTATGCTTAACACTGGAGTGTAGTTATAGTTTGACCTCTCTTCCATTTCTTATATTTTTTGTCTCTCACCTTAATCAGATATTTTGTTCTTATGGAAACATATCCCCTGTTGTTGTATGCCTAGATCCTGATGTTAAACATTTGTTTTTTTTTTGCACTCAAACAATTTCTCTTTCAAAAATTTCCACATTCCAGCTCCACTGAGCACCTCAATACAGTTAGTTTTACATAGTGACTGCTTTGCTTCCATATAATCTGTAATTCACCTTCTGTGCATTGGTTTAGATTTCAATTTAGCAAAATTATCTAGCAGCAAATTAATCTTTATAACCCCATGATCACTGCACATCAATGGTGGCAAAACTTGACTTTTGAAGTAGCAGTAATTTCTTTAAGAACACAGTGTCTAGTATGGTGTGTCCCCTGGTAGTTTTTTTACAATCTGAAGAAATTGTTGTTCCCGAATATAAGTTGTAAATAATTTTCTTACTAATGTTGTTGAATGAATATTATTCAAGTCTGTTTCTGGTAAATTTAAGTCCCCAGCTAATATTATTCTTCCCTCCTGTGTTTCATGTAAGAAATGTATGAATTCCCCTAGTTTATCTGCACTTGACTTTGGTGGTCTATACACTCCAACAATTGTTATATGTTCCAGGGTTATCTTTATTGTCACAGTTACACAGTCTATAGTATTGGTGTTATCACTGAACATGTAATAATCACAGGCCTCATAATTATCTTTAATCCCAATCATAACACCTAGAATGTTTGTTACAGTAAAAACATTTATACCCTGACAGAACTTGTTTCCAGTCGTTGTTCTTTAACCATGTTTCACAAACAATAACAACATCAGTCATGTGGGAACATAGGAAATTTTCCCAACAAAAACTTTATTATTAATGCTCCTAGCATTAACAACCATCAGAGATACATCAAATCTTGCTATCTGTGAAATGTTACATTTTTGACCTGGCAAAAATCCTACCTAGTGTTTGTCAAATATTGCAAAACTTCTGCTGCAAAAATTCTCTTCCCTGATCTTGACAAATGCATGCCATACTTTTTTTTTTAAACTTTATTTGATTTTATATTATCAGACATCAACTTAAAAGAGAAAAGCAAAAATACAGACATAATACACTAACAAGACTATACCATACCTACATATAACTATAATACACTTAAATACATCAGTGTCATTCAGCTATTTAAGTCATGTAATTAATTACATAGAAGCTTCTTAAATAAAACATGCATCCTAGAAAAGGGGGGCATAATGGGGGTCCAATTTAGAGCAGATTGTACAAGGGGAGAAAAAAAAAGAAAAACAAATACTAGCAGTTATTGGGAGGATACAATGCTAAATAACTTTTCCCAAATTTCCAGCAGGTTTGATCTTTGATTGCTATTGTAAATAGCTACTTTATATGCCAGTAAATGTTTAGTAGGAATTTGTTTAAAATCTCCCCATGTCATTGCAAGTCTATCCATTTAGATGCAATGTAAAGCTTTATTAGGAGGAAGAGGGTAAGACATATACAAGCTTGAGATGGTGATAGATCTGCAGGGGAAATATGGAGTATGCAAATTCCTATGTCAACATTACTTTTTATATCCCATTTTTGGAGTTGAATCATTAGAGAGTTCCATAATCTATATACTCGTTTACAGCTCCAAAAAAGATGGAGTAAGTCTGTTTTTCAGAACTTACAGTAAGGACAATCTGGTGAAGTGGATGCGTTGAATTTGTGTAGAACCATGGGGGTGAAATAGGCATTGTTAATGATCATGACTTGAGTGCACATCAATTTTTTCAAGAAGAGTATCTTGGAAGTTAAATTGATTAATTCTCTTATTTGTTGCTCTGAAATCGAAGGTTCATTTTTATCCATTAGTTAGAGAAGATTGCATTATCTTGATAGTTAGTCACCACTATCAACCTGTAGGTGTTTGATATAATTTTTTCTCTAGATAACATAAGTTTCCACAGGGTCTGACAATTTTCTATATCTCCAAATATTATATCACTGTTGAAAAGGTATCGAGAGCAAAGCTCTTTAATTTGCCTTAGAATAATTGTATATATTGTAGGTAGTGTAAGATGAGTTCTCATTTCAGTGATAGAACAATCACACAAGGGGAAAGAAGTCTAGGATTCGTTTAAATTATTTAGATTGAGCATTACGTTATTAAGTATCAGATTGGGATTAAGGTTTAAAGGCTGTATGGTTTCCAGGGCTTCTGCTAGCTTTAAGTTTGTAAAGAGTTTTTGTAAATTAATGATGAATTTTATTGGGCCAATGATCTTATAGGTTTATAGGTTATCAATTCTTTTTCGTCAAGAAAAGGAAGTGCTTTGGGGTTAAAATTGAGTGATTTTTACATATTGATAATATAATGTTATCCACATAAGTGACCAAGAGTGATTTATTGGGTTACATTCTGTGATTTTAATTATCCTACTACTGTTAATATCGAAATACAATCTGAAATCTGGAAGGTAAAGTCCCCCATTTAGTTTCGGTTGGGTTAGTTTGTGGTATGATATTCTTACAGATTTAGGGGATCATATGAATTTAGCTAAGAATATATATAATTTTTAAAAAATAAATGATTGTGTATTATCATTTGGGAAGTCATAAAAATATATAGTAATCTAGGTAATATAGTCATCTTGATTATAGCAACCTTAGATAGAAAGGGTAATTTTAGGTTATTCCATCTGTTACAATCCTGTACTATATTTTGACATTTACTCAATATGTTATTTTGATAAAATTCCTTTTTATTTTGGTAAAGGTAATCCCAACGTACTTAATAGACTGTTTTATTTTGACTGTGTCTAAGAGTGGATATAATAGCATTAATTTTGGAGGGCTTAGAGAGAAAATAGCAGTTTTATTTAAATTAAGTTTATAATTAGATATCTTCAAGAAAGTATCAATGGCCTTCAGTAACTTGGATAAATCTGAGCTTGGGTAAGAAAAGTATAGATTTAAATCATCTGCAAAAGTTGTCAGGAATACTTTAGTATTAAAGAGTACTGGAGATTGTGGTAGATATGCTGTTTAATGAGAAGGACAAGTGGTTCTAAGTTTAGGTTGAAAAGAAATGGGGATAAAGGGCAGCCTTGTCTTGTTCCATTTTTAATCATAATTCTATTGGAAAGGTTTTTATTTATATATAAATTTGTGTAGGATTTGTCCTATAATGTTTTAATTGTTTGAATGAAATTAGAAGGGAGACAAAAGTAGGATAATACTGATAGCAATAAACTTAAATTTACTCTATCAAATGCCTTATATGCATCAACAACAATCATGAAGATTGGAATTTTCTTTGATTTGCGAGTGTTATTAGGGCTTTAAGAGTAAGGGTATTGTCACATGTTTGTCTGTAGGAGGTAAATCCAGATTGCTCAGGAGAAATGACATGTTTTATGATTTTTTTTAAGTCTATTAACCAGGACAGATGTGAACATTTTAACATCAAGCTTTATTAAGGAGACGGATCTGTAACTTTTGTGGTCTCTAGAGTCTGCCTGTTCTTTAAGAATGAAGATTGTTTTTGAAGCATTAAGGTGAATATCATTAATCTTGTTATTTATAATGTAGATAAACAAATGTTGCAATATTCTGGCAATTTGTGGAGTAAAACTATTGTAAAACTCTGACGTAAAACCATCTGGTCCAGGTGCTTTATGAGGTTTTAAGTTCTTTATTGTCTTAATGATTTCCTGCTGTGTAATAAGGTCTGTTAGCATTTTCTGTTGATTAGTATGTGGTTTTGGAAAAGATAAAATCTGGAGAAATACTGTTTTATCTTACTCTGAGGTTGGGAGAGTTTGGTCTCTATAGACCTGTGTATAAATTTATTCAAACAGGTTTAGAATTTTGGTATTACTCCCGTATATTCTAAGTATTTCATTTCAGTTATGGTGGGTATAGATTTTTGAAGGGAAATTAGTCTAGCTAGTCCTCTGGGTGGTATTTGTGCTCCCTCAGCATACTTGGCCAGTATTGTTGTTTCATGAAATGAGAGGCTTTTGGCCTTAAGTAAGTAGAGGTCTCTTTGGGATTTGAGTAGTTGTTCTTTTTTATTGAAGAATTCTTGCAGTTCTAGTTCTGGTTTATGTGTGTTTTCTTCTACTTATGCCTCTTCTCTGTGATTTTTTTTATAATGTGCAGCTTTACTAATAAGGAAGTCCCTTATTTGAGAGTTGATGGTGGCCCATTCAATATCTATTGGATATTGAGTGGAAGGGATTTTATCTACTAAATCGTTTAAGACTGTATTGATACCTTTCATGACATCTTGCTTTAATAGGAGGTTGGGATTAACAGACCAGTTGTACCCTCTAACACTCAAGTTCCTTATATCTCTCCAGAAAACAAGATGGCTGCAGTTCTGTAGACACTGCTATTTCTAGCTCTCTCAAAAACCCTGAATAAAAATACAATCCAGAGGATAAGGGAAGGACTACAAACTGAAAATAATATACAAATTCTCTTCAAGACATCCTGCAGCAACCTTTGAGAGGATTCGATGCATCTTAGCAGCTGTACGTACTCAAGATTAATTGAGATTACAATACATAATATCTGCCATGTGGTATTAAGGGCCTGTATGATAAAAAGGAATGCAAGAGGCCAACACAATGTCCAAGAAAGAAAAGAGCATGGAGACTCTGACTACAAAAACGAAATACTCAGTTTTAGCCTCTCCAGAAAAAGATACAACACCAAAAAGATTAAAAACAACAAAACAATCTGAAATGGCAAAAACGGCATCTAAAACTAAACTGGACCAACCTGCTAATTTAGAAGATATCAGATGAGCTCTACAACCTATTCATCAGGCAATAAAGGACCTCACCTTACAATTCAAACCTTCAGAGACTCTTTTAATCGACTTCTAACCAGAATTGAGAAGTCGGAGGCAAAAATATTGGAAAATGAACTAAAGGTTGACAGAATACAAAAAAAACTGCAGACAATAACCTCAAATTAATACAAGACATGCAAACCAAATTAATAGACCTTGAAGCCCACTCATGACGAAATAATATAATTATCCAAAGAGCATCGGAGTACGTTACACATAACTTAATAACAACTATTAAACAAATATTCAACATTTTACTAGAAGACTCTGTCAAGAAACAGCATATAACAATAGATACAGACCATCGTGCATTACGAGAAGCTCAAGCAACAAATAATCCAAGACCAATTTATGTTAAGATTTTAAATTATCAAGACGTCTCAAATATCCTGCAAATTGCAAGGAAAAAGGCTCTCTCACCTGGAATGGCAATCGGATCTCCATTGCAGAGGATCTTCCCCTTCAGATTAGGCAGGCAAGATAAGCTCTCTCTCCTTTTTGCCACTTCCTGATGATTTTGCCTCACAGCAAGAGGTTCTCCGGTTCGATTCTCGGCTGGGGTTCCTTATGTGTGGAGTCTGCATGTCCTCCCTGCATTCATGTGGGTTTCCTCCGGGTGCTCCGGTTTCCACTCATGTTACAAAGACATGCATCTGGAGTGTTTCTCCCTGGGCCTCCGCTGAAAATTGGCTTTGTTCCAAGTTGGACTTTCCCGCTTAACAAATAATAAATAAAATAAAAAATAAAAAAATAATAAAAATAAAAAGATAAAATTCCAAATGAAATACCCAAATACTTTAGTGTTCTGCTATAAAGAAAGAAAATACTTGATTGCATCCAACAAAGAGGCAACAGTTGTATTCCTGGACATCTTTAAAGATATACCTGCATTATAATCAGTTCGGAAAGGAAAACGGACTGTGAATCCAATGTGGCCGATTCCATCTTATCCCCCCCAAAGGGAGAGCATAACTGAGATACACTTAATCCAGGCCTTTGAACTTCCTAGTTACAACTCAGTGGCTGGTGTGGAGATCTAGAAGGGGCCTAGAGGAACTAACGGGATGTTTCACAGGTCCCAAGCTGTGCAGTCTAAGAAGGTACCATTTCCTGCCATAGGAACCCCCCCCCCCACCAGTAAATCGTTTGTTACAGTCAAAGCGAGCTGTTAACCCGGAGGGGTTATGAGAAAATAGGTAAACTTCTATCATTACTAAATCGAGGAAAAACAGAAATTCAGGGATTTACACCTCATTATAAGGCAGACCTCGCCTTCAGTAAACGTTTAATATTGCCATAACAGGGAAAGGGATAGAAAAAGGTACTGTGATACAGCAATCTCATGGATCTTAAACATAAGCTCATTTTCTCATTTGAAAAACTGTGTTTGGCTGATGCTCAACTGTTTAAGCGGAACTTAAAGCCTAGAAAGGCAAAATTTATTGTTGGTCTGGTGAACAGCATTAAAACTAGCAGTAGATAAGGGTTACTGTGGATCTAGATATTTCAGGTTTATATTTGAACTATTATACACTAGGCAAACTAGTTAACCACAGATTCTGGTAAATGCTGTAAAAAGTGGCTTGCATGCTAACTCACAAGGGCTGAATATAACTATCTGGTATTTTAAAGCTGTGAAACTTTTCATTACATATTATATATATGTATCTCAGAATGACTGTTTACTATGTAATACAGCATATCTGTATATTACCTTTCCATATTAATGTGACTTTTGATAAAGTAATAAGAATTTTGAAAAAATAACAACTAGTTACTACAATGCTAATGAATGCGTATCCATATAGTGGTCTCTAGCTCGAGTTTCCTGCTTCATGTATGAAGCCATACTCATGCCTAAGAAGAATTTGAGAAAAATATAATGAGACAAATGTATCAAAACAAGTCTTCAGCATGAATAAAAATGGGTAATGCCCAGAAAATATAGGCGCTTACAAAACTGAAAATCCTTCAAGAAGCACTCCTACTGAGGTGTTACATAACTTAAAAACTGTGCTACGTAAAATTTGTAATGGTTAAATCTGATGTCTGATACTGCTTGACAACCAGTTCTAACAACAAATACTGCCTCTGTAAGATTACTTGGTTTGGTTAAATGTTTATCTGACAAGCTGATAAACTATATTAATGAATGCAGAGCCTTGAGAGACAAAAAGTTTAACAGTAAGGATAAATTAAAAGGCTTGCAGGAGAATAATGCTTCTCAAAGCCTGACACTCAAAAGCAACGTCAAGGTGCTGTGAATAACATAAAGTAGTAAAACGTGTTAATGTTCATAATTAACTTGTTCATCAAACTAAGATTACCTTAGTACTATAATACAAAATGTTTGGGGTTTATATTTGAGGTTGTGGTTCCAGATACTAATTGTGCTAACTAAAACAAAACTAATATCGGATGGCTTTCTAAGGATTTATCTATACTGCCCTATTCATATTACATTGGTCATGCACCCTTGTTTCTGGGGCATAAAGTTGTTATTAGCTCGGAAGAGGCTGGGAATAGATGTATTTGTTTAAAAGAGTACTAGCATGCTAGGCTTTTTCTGTATAGTTTTTGTTTTTAGTAAGGGGAAGTCCAGCTCAGAAAAGCTAACTAAACCACTTTTTCTTATTTTTCCCCCTTCCTTCTTGGTCCAGAGGGGTAATGGATATGAATTGGGGATGGGCAAAAGAGGTGGGTATCACTCAGATAAATCTCAACATAAGCTTCTTATCAATAGGAACATTTATAAACTCCATTGCCATTGCCAACATCTAAGATTATTATGTATAGTAGGGGAAAATGTGGGAGATTGAAACATGGAATTTAAAGGGGATTAGGTCAAAAGATAAAAGAAACCTATTTCTACACCTTACCTATAAATCCAAGGCAAATATAATACTAATTCAAGAATCCCATTTGACAAATGAGCAGTGGTCAAATTTCGGGGAGAAAAAATGGATCAAACTGATTATACAATCTGGTGAAAAACTAATAGTGCAGGGGTGGCTATAATAGTTAAAAAGTCATTCCAAGATGATATCATAAAGTGTGACTCGGACAGAGAGGGAAGATGGTGTAATGTAGAATGCAGAAACCAAGCTATAAAGAAACCTAGTCTAATTCTAAATATTTATGCCCCCTGCAGTAATCAACAACACTTTTTATGTCCATATACAACATTTTAGCTGCATTCAAACACCACTACTTAATCATAGGAGGGGACTGGAATGCTTATCAAGATCCCACATCTGATAGATCACACCCCAATAAATCATATAATAAACAAGCTACTGTTGCTCTGGCAGAACTTAAACAAGACTTCAAACTTTTTGATCCCTTCAAACACAAAAATAAAGATCCCATAAAAGAAAAATTTACCTTCTACTTACAATGCCACAAAATGTGGTCTAGAATTGATTTTTTTCTAATCTCAGATATATTTTATATTTTTAAACATGAGTTTAGAATCTTATATTAACGCTAGAATTTTTTCTGATCACTCAAAGGTAACACTAAATGCATACTATCCTGTCTGAACACATGTGCCTGAAACTAGGCTTGGATGCTCTACACATTTCCATTTTTTAAAACAGCACATTTTTTTCCATGTAGGTATTTACCCAAAAATATTTTCATTCACAGTGACCTGACTATCCTTTCTATCGGAGATTTGTAAAAAATATGTCCTAACACCAGTACAAGCTATACTATTTAACAGGGCTGTCAGTTCCCTACTAACAGTCAGAGAATCCTTGCGGATGACATCATTTGTACCAACATGAATACAAACGGATCCATACTTCCTTAAGCCTTTCCAAGTCTTGTCTCACATCTTATATTTTTGCTCCTGGCAAGCATAACACTATTCAATGTGCATTACCTTCTCTCCAAATTTAAGTATCAGTTCCTCTAATAATTAAATCTCCAGTTACAAGATTATCTTTGCTGGCCAGCTCTGAAGAATCCAAAGATGTAGATACACTTGTGATGACAAACCAGGAACGCAGATGAAGTTTTAATGATACATCAAGAGTGCAGATAAATAAAAAATATCTACAGAGCACACAACATTTTATTTTTATCACATCCTTAACTAGTGCTTAGCATTTGAATAAATATAGTTATTACTATCTGTGTTGGACTCTTCCTGGGATTCAGACATATGCCTTTCTTGTGCAAAGGCTACTGTTGACATTCTGTGATCGATGGTATGGCCCAATGGTGATTATCAGTTAACCAACAGGAATCTGACAGCCTAAGCTGCAACTCTTTAAGAAACTCACTTACAGAAATGACAGTCTCGGCAGTGAAAGGGTGGTTTCTACAACTATGATCAGGAATGTCCAGAAGACAAGTAGTGAACAAGTATCATGCATGCACTTTAATGCATGCACATGCACTGTTTTGCGATTCTACAAGAATGGATGGAAGCCAAAGTAACTGACTCAAACTAATGTTTATTTATGAGTTTAATGTTTTAAATAAGGAAGATATGAGTGTATAGGAATAGAGGAAAGGGGCAAGAACAAGCAGTGGAACATGCAGAAGGCCACAAGTAAGGTAATAGTCAGAGTGGGGGGTACGCTTGTTTTTGAGGGACAGACACCCATAGTAATTTCTGCTCTATCAATTGTTACGAAGGATAGATCTTCATCACTATTAGTCTTATTAATCCCACTGTTTTCATTGTGTATTAAATTCTCACCCAGCTGGCACTGTAAATCCACAGCTTGAGCCACGTAGTCAACAACTGTCTTTCTTTTCTTTTTTCTTACAGTAATGTTTTTCAGTCCTTCCATGTTCAATTTTGATTTCTTCCTTTTCACCTGCCCCTTGCCTCTTTTTTCTATATCCTCTGTTGGAAAAATGCCACTTTTTTCTGTAGACTGAAGTTTTCTGATAGAAAAATATCATCATTCCCTGTAACCTCTGTATTACATAACAAAGCAGAATCCTTTTTCTACATATTCTCTTTCCTTTACAGTCATTAGTCAGTTTCTTTTTCTTCCTTGTTATTCGTTATGAACTTCTTCCTTTCTTTCTTTTTTTGTTTCTTTCTAAACAAACTGGACTCTCAGATTGCTGAATACTTGCATCCAGAATTCCAAATTTGTCGGGGGCATCATCTTGTTTCATAGGGGTGGTAAGTAAGCAAATTGTCCAACTTTTGACATGAGGAACATAGATCACCAGTGTTATCAGCTGTTCCCTTTAAATATGAATAGCATTTAGTACACTGTACAAGATACTTGTGCATTAGCAAAGTGTTAATCGCTTACTCATTTAAGGAATCCATATTCAGCTTTAAATGAATAAAATATTCCAAAAGAAAAGAATAATCAAAATCAGTAACCGCAGAATTCAAAGAGAACTTAAATCAACTTCTATGACAAAAAATTGTACCAGCAATATACAACTAAATAATAAATTAAGTACGGTAAAGTTGTTCTGACCATACAAGTTCTGCAAGTCAGACAAAAGTTATAATTCCTTTATATCACATGGAAATGCGCGCATTAGTTTCTGCTCACTATCGCTCACAGTCGCACTTTTTTTTAAGAGTAAAGATCAGTAAATCACAAACCAAGGTAGGATTGTTTAGATATGCTCAGGACTTTCCTCTCTGCAGTCTGTATGAATTTATAGCTGTCTTTGCTCCTTGGGGTGGCTAGAGCTTGCCTGTCTAAAACCTCTCCCGTTCCAACAACCAACAGTGAAATTAAAGGTAAAACAACAAAATATGAATCAAAGTAAATCTTGTTAACAAGCTATCCCTTCCTACCTACAAACAGTTAAAAACAGTGATAACAAATACAATATAAATTCAAATAAAACTTCTCTTACCAGTCAAATCCACATCACAAACCAAGGTAGGATTGTTTAGATATACTAATGACACTTTTTTCTCATCCTCCCTTTGCCACTGTCTTTTTGTATATTTTATTTGATGTTTATTTTTTATGCAGTGTCAGTGATGCAATAAGTAGCACACTCACCTCTGGTGCAGAAGGCTGTGGATTCTATTCCCACACTAGGTACATTGATTGCTGACACTGCCATGCAGCATAAGGGGAAGGGGGTACTGCACTCCTGAGTGTGCCATAATTTGGATATGTTAAACCAAGGTTCAATCTGCCTAAGTTGGTGGTAGCTCAAGTGAAAGATTCCAAGGCACCTATCAAAAAGAATAAGGGAGGTTCCTTGATTCCTTTGCCGAAATTTCTCCTAGTAATATAAATACCACCTCAGGTCTCCCCAGAAAAGAAGCTACTAGCCTAGTGAGACTAACTTGGTCAACAAAAAGAAAAACTGAATTAAAAAAAAAATAATCTATTTGTGTTACCATTTTCTGCTGCACGTGACACAGTTGTGCCAATGGCACAACAAAGGTTCCTACCCCACAACTGGCCCCAACCTTCCCCTGCCAGCACTCCAAGTGACTCCAATCCTGCTTCCCCATTGAGAGCATTAGAGGGTGACCTGAGTGACATTATAAATGGCTCTGGTGGTCATTCGTTGAAGGGAAGTCCTATTGTTCCCTTCCAGTGACACTTCCAGGGGATCACTACTCATCACCCATCATGAGTTGGCAGAGGTGGTGGGGGCATTGGTGGACTAGTGGCTTAATACCTGTACTGGCTATCCGGAGAGGATCTTTATGCAGCTTAAGGAGTTACACAACTGCCTGGGACTGCCACTGCCACCAACTTAGGCAGGGCCCAGTGGGGAGGGCATTTACTGTGGTGAATAACCTCTTACTGAGTCCAACCCAGAGAGTTTGCCTTATCCCTCATCCTGGTGTTCCCCTTTCTTAAGTGTCACCTCCCCATCAGCAGTTATTCTCTCTATACCTGTATGTAAATAATTCCATGTCAAACTCACCCCCACTGTGTCCACATCTCCCTGTTGGTCTTTGTCTGTGCTTTATATTTGTTTGTGTGTTTGTTTGTCCTGCCTCCATACTTCTATCCTGTTCCATCCCTTGCCTTCCCCTTACATCCTTCTCCATCTATTATTTTTTAAAAATATGGGTGTCTGTCCCTCAAAAACAAGCGTACCCCCCACTCTGACTATTACCTTACTTGTGGCTTTCTGCATGTTCCACTGCTTGTTCTTGCCCCTTTCCTCTATTCCTATACACTCATATCTTCCTTATTTAAAACATTAAACTCATAAATAAACATTAGTTTGAGTCAGTTACTTTGGCTTTCATCCATTCTTGTAGAATCGCAAAACAGTGCATGTGCATGCATTAAAGTGCATGCATGATACTTGTTCACTACTTGTCTTCTGGACATTCCTGATCATAGTTGTAGAAACCACCCTTTCACTGCAGAGACTGTCATTTCTGTAAGTGAGTTTCTTAAAGAGTTGCAGCTTAGGCTGTGAGATTCCTGTTGGTTAATTGATAATCACCATTGGGCCATACCATCGATCACAGAATGTCAACAGTAGCCTTTGCACAAGAAAGGCATATGTCTGAATCCCAGGAAGAGTCCAACACAGATAGTAATAACTATATTTATTCAAATGCTAAGCACTAGTTAAGGATGTGATAAAAATAAAATGTTGTGTGCTCTGTAGATATTTTTATTTATCTGCACTCTTGATGTATCATTAAAACTTCATCTATGTTCCTGGTTTGTCATCACAAGTGTATCTACATCTTTGGTGAATACAAAATGCACACAAAACCCCCAACATACACCAGCACTACTCACCTAAATCTGCCCCAGAGAAAGGAAGTGTGGTAGTTTTAAAATAAGTTAAATAAATAAAAAAATCAAGCATTTACTGAAACACTGATAACAACTAGCTAATTAGAAAGTGGCCTTGCTAGCAAAAGGAACCTAAATCCAGCTATTTAACTAAGCTTAAACACATTAAAAAAACATAACAAATACTAACATACTCTTCAATGCACTACTAAAATGCATAAAAAATTAGCTAACCCTACAAAAATGAAAATTAAAAGCACCTCAGGACCAGGGAAGTAAATATTCTGGGAAGAAATAGCCAGGGAATGTTTATGGCTAGGCTTGTATAGGCCCTAGGGCCGATAGCCGAGTACCAGCCTATGAACAATTAAATAAATAATCTATTCTTGAAAACATGCACAAACTATCTAAAGCCTTATTCGTTACAAAAGCCAGATGGGTAGCTTCATGGCAGGTACCGATGGTGTGGTCAGTGCTTAACAGTTACACAGTTTGGCATTGCATCTTTTGCATGGTACAAAGAAGAGAGAAGGTTTATTCATGTAAGCTAAAGTGTTTTATAGGAAGAACTTTTCACCATTGTTACATACATGCAAATCCCTGAGCACAGAGTGGTGCATTAGGTTGTACAGATGATTGCAGAATAATGGGTAGGAGTCTTTCCTCTGGTTATACAGCCCCCATCTTCAGCAACTTCTGCAGAGATGACCAGCTGACCAAAGCTATACATCTTATCATGTGTCACTGCATCATTGCCTGCACAATTATGCCTGAGCAGACAAAGTACCAGGTGTGGAATGGTGTGTTAGTGAAGCTCCTCCTCTGTACCATCTATGCCAGGCATAACCATGCTTGGTAGAACATTGTGTGCAGTGACATGCCTGTATCATGTGACTATTGCACTATGTACAATATGTTTGCTGGACCACCCATGTTTGATGGCAAGGTGACATTCTGAGATGCAGACGTTATAGATAGGACCTTTCCTGCTACCTGCAAACTGTACATAATCAGGTGGTGTGGTTAGTGTTAGGAAAATGCTGCTGCATCCTATGTATTACTGGCATAGCATGTTTATGTGCACATGGAAACCATAGTTGATGCTATAACTTGCAGTAACCCAGGAACAGGCAGGCCTACTACATGTCACAAGTGGTTCAAAGGGAAACAGTTTCTGCAGACATAGGCATTTTACTGTACTGTACACAGCATAACCTACCGAGTGTTCACAGACATGTATGCTGGTGTTTTAACAGCAGTACCTTCAAAGTAACCCCACCTATAATGTTTACTTATAGGCTTTTAGGTGTATGGAATTGTGACATCCACAGAAATGCTGTTATTGAAATCTACTAGTTATATGTGTATTGGGTTTGTATTAAAGCAAAATACTGACTGTGAAGAGAAAATTATTCTTAGAAAGTCAGAGAACAGAAAATGTTTTGTTTTACGCAGCTGATTGTGCAGCCTTTTTGCTGTCTTGCAAGCAGCTCACATTTGAGTGTTTGTCATCTGCTCAGCTGTCCCACTTAATCAAGCAGCTCTTCACAAATAACCACAGTTAAGTGTTGTTATTTATTCAGCTAAATTAGTAAAAAATAAACTTTGCTACTCAGTGTGTATAAGAACAAGTGTGTTAGAAGTTTAATACTAAGAAATGCTGGGAGCTTATCTTGTGCCTAAGTCTTAAAACACTCAACTCACATAAATGAATATGCAATGTTTTAGTAATTTATTATCTATCTATGTATTTATTTACTTTTATGTTGAAAGAGTTGGTCATGCTAGGTAAAATATCGTGTTTTCAGCAGAGAGCCAGGGTGATATTTATACAGAAGAAAGCAATCTGCCCCAAACAGCAGCATAAAGATACTACTTTTTGTTAAATGCAATGGGGTCTTTCACATTCACTTAAGCTATGAACAGCTCAGGCAGGTGGTACCTCCCCATTTAACATCTTATTTGAAGAGTGATGCCATGGGAGGGCATCTCCTACCCATAATGCCTCATTTCAGTGCCACTAGTCAAACCTGAGTTGTGTAGTGAGAACCATGAACCTTGTGATCTCTTGAGCATTAATGGTGAATGGTGCAACCTGCTGAGTCCCTGTCACTGCTACGTTTAGCTAAGAATGCTGGGTATGCCAGATCAGTAAGAAATGAAGAGTCAGAGCTTGAGTAGAAGGGATGGAAACTTGTGCTGCAGAGTCAAGCTGTTGACAATAAATAAATCAACATTCCAGCAAGTCTTACATAATTCAAAGGTATATTGTGGGAGCAAGTGTTTGGAAAAAACATTTGAAACACCTAATTCTGTCATAGTGCTTTCTGCACCAAGACCAGCTGGCAGATGTGTGGTTGTAATATTTTAATGTTTTACAGGCAGATTCAACAGGAAAAGCCAAAGTGCACAACACTTTCTGCAGCCCTGTGTTCTTTCTCCTACCTTTAGACAAGTAAAATGTAAACATATCAAGACAGTTACATGCCACTGGACTTCAATCTTCCACCATACCTCTCAACTGTCCACATTTTCACAGAATGTCCAGATTTGTGTCTCATATCTTTGCTCTGTTCCTCATAAGATGTGTGGTTTTCTGAGGACTGATGTCACTAAACAATGACCGACATTTGAGTTTCAGACTTAATAACATTCAGAAAATGCATGCTAATGCAAAACCTGTCATTCCGTCAGCTTTCTAAGTTTATAAGAGCAATATTTAAAAAAAAAAATTGTCTCTATTTTCGGGCCTTAGTCCCACCATTATTTTTGGCTTTTTCCAGAATTCTTGTGCTAAGAGGTTGGGAGGTTTACTCCCCAGATGAATCTCTTCTGAAAATGAAAAAAAAATCCTTTCAAGCTCATTTGTAAGTACCAGGTCCAAGGCTAAATTATTCCTTTTTGCAGGGCCGACCTTAAGTGAAATGAAGCCATGGAGTTTCTAGATTTTCCATGGTGCATTCAGAGTTTTTTTCTAACCTTTTGATTCAATGACGCCCTGAACAAAAATCATGACTAAGGAAAGAAATTCAGCCCTACTCTTTCAACTTTGCTTTTTTCAGCATCAATACACTAAAAATGGGGCAGATTACACTGTAATTACAGTGGAAAAAATAACTGAATTAAGCTAGAGGTCTGGTGGCCACAAGGACTCTAGAAGCCATGTTTTTTATAGATGTTTTGATGTAGAATTTAGAATTGTATTCCAAACAAACAAAAATCATAACTAAGGAAAGAAAATCAGTGTCACTTTCAACTTTCCATATTCCTGCATCCTTTCCACATACCCTAACTGGCCAAAAACACTATAATAAATGTGGAATAATGAAATTAAGCCAGGGTATTGGGGTTCCCTAGGTCACCAAAAGCCATAGGGTTATAGATGCTCTTAGGAGCATTTTAAAGCTATTTACAACTTTTTGATTCAATGATGGTCTGAACAAAACCATGAGCATGGAAAGAAATTCAGTCATATTTTTAAGTTAAGTATGGCAAAACAGCAGTTCACAATAAACTGAGAAGACAACAAATGCTTATGAGGATGCATAAATCCCATTCCCATCTGGGAATAGTGCTTGCCTCCCTACTCCTTTAAAAGACATCATCTTCTGTGCATCCCCATGGTATTAGACTGGGATGATAGAACAAATGGACACATTCTTATTTTTCGAATAGCTGCTGTCAAACATATACAAAGCATGTCTCCTCACTCCTACCTCCAGAATACAGCCACCTTCTGTGTACTACTCTGATGTCAGAAAGGGACAAATATGAAAGAACAAATAGACTACAGTACTAAATATATGTCTGAAAGCAACAGGTTGAAATAACAGCATGGCTCTTTACCCCAAATTCCAAATATAACCACCCATATATGTGTCCAATGTTTGACTGTCAAAGTGAAAAAAATGACAAGCATAGTAAAATATTCATACGTTTTGGTCCTAAACAGTTCAGTGCCACTAGATAACCTAGAGTGACCTTCTGGACACACCTCTGAGGTTTGTCAGGAAAGGTAAAAAAAGAATGACCACACTATCCAAGCCCAAAAAAAACAAGGTAAAAGAACATTGTGTGCACACTGCTGAAGTTTGATTGTAAGGAAAATTAAAAGTAGTAATGACCAAACAGTCCCCCAGACCCCCTCCCCCAAGCTACAGCAACCCTCTGTGCACACCTCTGAGCAAGGCTGGATTGGGAGTAGATGAGCTTCAGGGCAGAGGCCACTACAAAGCCTGTGTGAAAATCCACTTATATGCCTTCAGGTGTGGAGGCTATCAGGCGTCTAGAAACTCAGAGGTTTTGGCTGTTCTGTGATGGAAGTTATGCACTTGTTAACTTTTTTTTACTGCTACCCAGAAGAGAGTTATATATGTGCCCAGCAATATTGTATGTGTGTCCACAGGTAAAAATCAATGCTATTTTTGACACACACATACATACATGCACAGACACACACACTGACACTCACAGACACATGCACACAAAATACTCCTGAAAGCCAGTTCTATCACACAACGTATACTGATTTTTCACACAAGTACACATACTGACATTGGCCCTTAAAAACAAGTTCTATCACAAAATGCAGATGCACATGTGAATACACACAGACACACACACACACACACACACACACACACACACACACACACACACACACATACACACACACATATTACACTCCACACGCTTAACTATAAGCACATTATTTGGAGTATTGAAGGAAACTAGAGCGCATGGATAAACCCACTAGGATAAAGGGAAGCCTTGCAGACTCCACACAGGATTATAGAATCATAGGAAGTTACTAGGCTATTGACCCAGAAGCCCTTACAAGCCTAGCCAAGAATTTAGCCCATGTTCCAAAAAGTCAATACCTGATGCCACTGTCCAACAGGGACGCAGGTGGAATCCCAGGGGTGTATCTTCTGCTCCCATCCAGTTATCCAGCTTGAGCTAAAAAAGGGTTAATGAGGTACTCTGCTTGAAGTGGAGAGGGAGTCTATTCCACAAAAGGGGGAGTATCTGGGACACAAATCTGTCCCACCAACAAGTCCTGTTGATGTCACAGACCAGGATGAGGTCGCACGTGTAGGTTAATCGAGTGGAGTTTGACTTGCGGATATGCAGCAGTCCCATCAAGGTGGGGTCTGAGACTGCTTTGTATGCCAGACAGAGGTCACCTCTGAGGAGTCTGTAGGAGACTGAGTAAAGGGAGGGGGCCTTTAGCTTACTGTGTACAGCAGATGTTTGAGGTCCTGGATTATACTGGTGAGGAACCTCTGTGGTCTCTCCAGCTGCTGCATGTGCTTTGTGAGGTACATGTTAAAAGGGGCATTGTACCCAATAATGGTTCTTTTAAGGGATGAATACAGGAATGTTATGACCACCTTGTCCCTGGATGAGATACCCTTACTAATGAGGTGGGTCATGTAGAAAGCTTTCCATACAGTGGAGGCAATATGGTGGTCAAAAGTCAGTTTGCTATCAACCTGGGTACCCAAGTCCCTCACAACTGATTGTGTGCTTAGGACCTTATTATTAATATGATAATTTGTGGAAACATCACTCTCCCCAAAGGGGATGATAATGATGATGATGCATTTTTTGGCATTCAGTTTGAGGCCATGTTTCTGGCACCAGTCATTTGTTTGGGTGAGACCCTGTTGGAGGATATCCACATCACTAGGGGAATTGATGACAGCACCCAGCTTGCATTCATCTGCAAACCTGGTCAGCCATAGTCCACTGGTTTTGGCCTGCACCTCAGAAAAGTATATCCCAAACAACAGAGGCCCCAAGACCAATCCCTGGGGTACACTGCTCATTACGGGTCTACTGCTTGAGGTGACTTCCCCTATTCTGACTAGATGGGGTCTATCAGAGAGCCAGTTTGCTACCCATCTGGTGACATATGGATTGCTGGCTAGTTGTGAGAGTTTATCTATCATACCCGAGTGGGGAATAGTATCAAAGGCTTTGGCCAGGTCAAGGTAGGTGGTGTGCATCGTCTTCCCCTCATCCATGGCTTTGGTGACTCTCTCAAAGAAGTCGACCAAATCTAACAGGCATGACCTCCCCCTTAATGAAACCAAACTGTGTGAGTTCAAGTGTTTGGAGGTTTCCAATGTCCTTGTTAATGAGGTCCATGATAATCTGCTCCATGGCCTTGCAGATCAGGCTAGTTAGGCTGATGGGTCTATAATTTCCTGGATGGGTGGATGCTCTACCTTTTTGTAAAGGGATGACAGTGCTGTTCTCCATTCAGCTGGGATGAAGCCAGTACTCAGGCTTTGGATGAATAGGGTGCCTAATGGTGCTGCAAGTTTCTTCTTGAGTTCATGTAGGATGCAGGCTGGGATGTTATTGGGTCCCATGGAGGATGTATTTTTTGCCTTTGAGAGGGCAGTGATGACTTGCTCCCTAGAGATAAGGAGAAGGGGGCAGCTGCTGGGGGTGTCCGGATTTACTGATGGAGGACCAGAGGGGTGAAGTTTTCACTGAACCTGTCTGCCAGCAGATTGGCTATATCTACGGCATTTGTGTATGTGGTGTCCTTGACCACCAGTTCTGAGCAGATCTGGGTGCTTCCTTTGAGATTGCTGACATATGTGAAGAAGGCCTTATGATTGTCTTTGGTAGATGCGGTCAGTTTGGACTCGAAGTTCACTTTGGATAATTTCATTAGTGTCCTTATTTGCTTGTTCAGGTTAAGGAGAGATTGCTTCCAACTGGGCCCCTGTTTCTTGTTGGTCCTGGACAGTACTTTTTTCCTTTTATTATAGAGTGTATTTATTGCAGATGTCCACCAGACAGGTTTACTCTTCCTTGAGGAGGATGACTTCGTCCTGTCAGGTATTCCTGATTCCATGAAGCTATAGAAATGCTCATATAGTACTTTGGTGTAGGTTTGGGCATATGTGCCCATTCCTATGGAGGGGGAGGGGGCTGTGAAGCTGTTTATACCTTCACTCAGGAGGTTGTAAACAGCTTTGGAGAAGTTTTTTTGTTTGACCCTAGCTGGGGGAGGGGGTTGGGGAGATGGCGGCTTCGAAAGTGACCACCTTGTGGTTGGATATTACCAGGGATGATGACATTGTAGGGATGCTGCAATGGTTACCATATTGGTTAATACCAAGTCCAAGATATTTTTGCCTCTTGTGGGGGTGTTGACCAGCTGTTCCAAGGCATTTCCACTGACAAAATCAAGAAATCTCTGGGCATTTGTGTTTTGACATTAATATTTCTTCCAGTCTATGGCTGGATAGTTAAAGTCTCCCAAGATCAAGATAAAAGGTTGAATCTTGATAGATTCGAAGAGGTCCAGATAGGTGGAGTGGGCATCTTGAGTCAAAGTTGGGGCCCTATAACCAGCTATGATTTGAATAGGGGTCTTGTCAATTGTTAACTGCACCTGGAGTATCTCCTGTACATCATAATGTTTGACCAGCCTGCAGGTGTGTATGTCTTTTATATGTACTGCAACTCCACCTCCTTTTGCTTTGCTGTCCACAGTTTGGGGTCTGAATGTATGATAGGATAAGTAACCTGGTATGGCTGGGGTGTGCTCTGCAGCTTTGAACCAGGTTTCTATGACTGCACAAATGTCAGCATCTTCCTGGGTTAAGAATAACTGCAATTAGTGCAGTTTCATGTTTAGACTCTTAGCGTTTAGCAGCATGACCTTTAATTTACGTTTTGATGAAATTTTCATGTTGGTACTTTTGACATTGCCTAAAAAGGCACTATGGGAGAGGCAAGAGCCTTTGCCAAGAGCCTAAAGCCCAAGTGAGACAGATGCAGGCCATCTCTGGCAAAGCATTGTGGTTTTTCAAGCATGCCATCTCAGGCTGTCAGGTACTGGATCCCCTTGGAATGACACCAGAAACTAAGCCTTTTGTTAAAGTCAATCATTTTCTGTTTGTATTGAGGCATCATTCTGGGTGATGGTAGAATGCTGCTTAAAGCTAGGAACATACCTGTCTAGGACACATATTCAGTGAGCTTGATCATGTCTCTCTTCATATAGTCCAGGGAACTACATCTCAAGTCATTCACTCCAACATGGACTATGACAGAGTCATAACAGTACCTGTTAAGAGACTTGAGTGAATGGGTGATATGGCAGATTCTGGCACTCGAAAAACAACTAACCGTGACTTTCCCATTATCCAGCCTGGTGAGGGGCACATCTGTGTGTCTCACAATGGAGTCTCCTATGACTAATATGTGGGGTTTATGTTTAGGCCTTAGTGGCTGTGAGGCACAAGTGTGTGGACTATGTGTGGTGTGTAGTGTGGTGGGCAGTGGAGTTCACGTCTGTTTTTGCCTTGGAGCTCTCTCTTGTTTGGGTGTGTTTTTGTTGAGGACCTCTGCATATGTGGGTGTGCATTGTAAAGGTGTAAGTGGTGTCTGAGGTGTGGTGTTTGTGTTGACAACCTTCTCAGTGCCAGATATACTGGCTTGTGGGGGAGAGAGCAATGACTCTAGGTTGTTGATGTAATTGCATCTCTCACAAATTGTGTTCCTAGGTGGTAGTAGTAGACGGTTGTCCATGTACATGATGCAGTTGCTACATTGTCTCAGGATGCCCATATCAACCAGATTGGCAGGAGAAAACATAGGAAACTGTGCATCGATATTTGTCAGAAACTGAAAGAGAGAAGCCAGAGAGAGCTAAGAGGGAAAAGGGTGGAAGGTCTAAGTCGTACTACTAGGTGATCACACAAGTGCTACTAAGGGAACATTTGCAGCTGGAATACCTCAAAAAGGGTTAAAAACATGCAGCTGCAGCTCTGGATGCAGCAAACCTGTATCTAGTCTATGTTACTCAGTTTAAGGTTAAGAACACAGTAAAACTCACAAAGAAGCACAGGTTAACCACTTACAGACAAAAGAACAGAACTCACAGTATGAAAAAATATAGTTAAACAGTAACAAAATGTAGTAAAATGCAGTTAAACAGTAATTAATTGCAGTAAATTGCAATGAAATATAGTTAATCAATAAACTGCTTCAAAACAGTGCAAATGTGATAAATTAGCTCACTATCACAACAGTAAAAAACAGCTCAAATAAACAGCAATTCAGTAGAATAATTTCATCAGTTTAATAAGGCTACCAACAAACAGTAATAAATTTGGCAAACTAAAAGCAGTTGAAATCCTAAGCACAATCATCAAAATTAACTGGGGGGAGTGTCCAATATCACATTTATACTAGAGGTGGCAACTAAAAGCCACCAAGCTTTAATGCCACAACAGCAGCTGGATGGAGGTGGGATATACAAGAGCATAACAGAGGAAAGGATTGAATTCACTAAGTCTAAAAACAGTTGCACAGTTTAAACAAATATGTAGCAAATGTTTTAATCAGAAGTGCAGAAAACAGTTGAAAATAAGCACTTATCTTTTCCAGTCTCACAACAAAGCAATGGCAGAAGGCCTAACTCACTGCAGCTTTGAGCAAACAAATACAAAATGGTTTAAATACTGGCTATTTAAGGCAGAGAAACAGGAACCAGCCAAATTATCCAATCAAAAAACACAGCCTTGCAGTAATATCTCTAGCCAGATCAGACTAGTCTGAACCCCCCTTCCACGAAGAAACAGCTAGGCCTCTCTAGACAAAAGATTTCACTACAAGCTCCGAAGGTCACAAACAGTAATAGATATTCAGCTCTATTTTAGTGTTTTCAAGTACAGCAACAAGTAACAAGAACAGAACAGAGAAACAAAATGGAGACAAAGATCAGAACAGAGGTAAGGATTCAATTCACTAAGTCTAAAAAACAGTTGCACAGTTTAAACAAATATATAGCAAATGTTTTAATCAAAAGTGCAGAAAACAGTTGAAAATAAACACTTATCCTTTCCAGTCTCACAGCAGAGCAATGACAGAAGGCCCAACTCACTGCAGCTTTGAGCAAACAAGAAGAAGCCACGACCAATAACTCAACCAGAGCTGCAAACTGGTAGATGGCAATCTACTCACTGCACCACTCTGCCAATGATCAGTTACTTTAACACACATCCTGCTGCTGACAGACCATCAGAGATAGACATTTATCATGTACAATGTTGATGCTTGTGATGGTAAGTGGCAAAGTATTGGCAACGTTTTACACTTAAATATACCACAACCTGCCTACACACACACACGCACACGCACTACAAGCATACTATTTTTACATTGATTTTAATAAATACATTGCCTGACACTATTCCTGCTATTCAGAACAATGACTACTATTTAACAGTTATTAAATGACACCAGGGATAAGCTTCTTCTATCCACAGATGGCCTCCATGCACATCAGTTATATTCACTTCACTGTGCATACCTCAGATAAATAATGGTCACAATAATAAACCATTCCATCTGTTTTCATATAAATGTGCCATAGTCTTGCAAAGCCAATCAGTAACTGTTTAAACTAAGCAAACGACAATGGAATCAGAAATAAAAAAAACAAATACCAGTAAGTAATTTGCCTCCACAAACAGGCCCAGCAATTGTATGTAATTTGTCTGTAACCATCCCACATGAACAACTTTTGTAAAGTTTTTTTTATAAAACGTTCTTGTAAACTATCAGAGAAAGAATCAGTGGTAAAGCCAAAAATACTGAGGAAAAAATGAGAAGAAGGGACACATTGTAAATATTGCTTTTATATACCTGAAAAGTTGGTGGAATAACAGGTTAATAAAGCATTCATTTTTCAAAGGCTAGAAGGTAAGACTTGCAAATATCTGTCATTATTTAGCAAATACAACCCTCTGTGACATACCAAAAAACAGAAGTGTGGCTGGCTCAATGAGCCCCCTCTGCCAGTACCACAAACCAGTGTCCTCCCCTCTCAGCTCTTCAAGTGCAAAGAAAAGCACTTTACTGTAATATGCCGATTAGATCAACCCCCAGCTCTTCCACTAAAGAGCAAAAAAAAAGTGCATTCCTTCCACAGGTACACCAACCAAGTGACCAGATGCACGACACTCCCTCCCTTCCTCATGCCCCAGCCATTCAGGACTCATTTCTGTGCCCTTCCTACAACCCTCCTTTCCCATATTTTATTTTAAAAAGATCATTTCCTCATTAAAACTGTAGCAAACAGTGCTCATGTTCTAGTTAAAAAACTTCTTTAAAACTGTATCAACAGTGCTCATGTTCTAGTTAAAAAAAACTTCTTTAAAACTGTATCAACAGTGCTCATGTTCTAGTTAAAAAAAAAAAAAAACTTCTTTTAAACTATATCAAACTGTTTGCTAGAAATGTGGTAAACGGTTGCTACTCTTTAGACCACACACGGATTGCTACAGCACTAAGGTTGGACCACAAATGCAATACTGGCTTTTAAAAAACTTGTATTGCATTAAAGAGATCTGGATTGATAAGCCCCCCCCCCCCAACTTTGCAGTCAGGGCAGTTTTCCCTCTCACCCCGCCCTAGCTATGTTACTGCCACAAAACCACACATTTTATAATGGGACATTCATAACTCTTAACTTACTGGCTTAAGAATCAGTCACAAAGACAAAAATAATGGTCACAAAAAAGGCTCAAAATCGGGGACAGGTTTTAATTATTACTCTGTTTAATTTTAAAAGTTAATAGAACAACAGACTTTGAATTAACATACATTTTTCTGAACAATAAGAAGCATGAAACTATAATGTCTGGCACTATTAAGTGATTGTAATCCTCAAGGATTACTAGGCCAATTCACTTAAAAAGTTAATAGAAGAACATGCTTTGCACTGCAACGTACCAACATGCATTTTTCGAGCAGTAAGTGGTACAAAACTGTAATCTCTAGCATTACTGAATGACTGGAATCCACTGCAATGTTCCCCCCAAAATTCAATATGTTTAGGAGGAACAGGACATAAATCTGAAGCAATGCCAGGGATGTTCCTCAAAATCAGAGACAAACAAGAGTATCACTCTCAAAGTTTTTGCCCAAGATTTAGGAACAAAGAAATAAACTCAAAGAAAATTTTAAAATATTACTGTAAGTCACTTAAACCGATAACAGAACAGCAGGTTTTGTGATGCAATTAGAGGTGCCAACTATACAGTTACATATAGCTGCATCATTTACCTTACAGAACAGATGTCTCTTTTTATGAGTGTACATTTAGTTAGATGCCTGTTCTAAGAATGTAATACCTGCAAGCAACCCTCTTAACCTGACAACATCAAAAATTTGGACAAAAGCTCTTGAAAGGTAAGTATATCTCACACCTAGTTAGTATAACATTTGCAAACTAAATAACGTTGTCTTCTCACTTGCACAAGGACTGAGAGCAACAAAATTATACAAAACCACCAAACAAGAAGACCCAAAAAAGGATTAAAGGGGACAGTCAAACAGTATACGGGGACTTTTTCAGTCATGAGGTGATGCATAGTTGCACTTGGACTTGAGATTATTTAACAAAAGCACAAATGCAGAGTGTAGCAGGTTACTTAAGGTGAACGACTATCACCTATCCCATAAAGCATAACAGAAAGTACTGTATAGGTTAATTGTACCTCCATCTGTTTAGTTCTTGAAAGTTTTTTTGAAGTTAGTCATCTTACAACTAAATTGATTTAAATGTGTCTTGTCTGTAGCCTGGACTGTGGAAGAAAACAATCTGCCTTTTATCTGCTCACCTGCACAATAAACAAACTGAAAAAAACTCTCTCTTTCTCTCTCTAGATATGGCTATATAAAATTTAACTGCAGAGTAAGCCATGAAAATAATCCTATACAATAGAAATACAGGCCAATCACTGCTTGAGAAATATAATGTATAATGCATAATGTATAATGTATAATTACAATCTTAGACGTAAAACCACACTCACTCAAGTGGGTTAACCTCTCAAAAATAGTTGCTTGAACATCAAAGGACAAAACCATTTTTACATTACTGTAAATCTGGTTCTGCCAGTAACTATTTGGGCAGTTTTTGTCATCTGTTACATTCATGTTGGAAAATGTGTGTTGGGAACATGCAACAGTCCATTTCATATGCTGTGCATGTTGGTAGAGCACTCATCACAAGTGAGTCCAGACAATATAAATGAAGAACAACTTTACGGTGTGTGCATTTGTATAGGGGACTAAAAATTTACAAGTACAAAAAATTGAACAGCATTACCACATTCTGTATGACAATCCTGTCTTTAATCATTCAGTAATTAAGTGAAAAGCAGTATATTTTAAACTGCAGACTCTGAGAATATACATACACAATGGATGCATTATTTTCATGAAACCATGTGTGAAACCACTTTAAAAACTGCATGAAACATATATTGCAAAGCAATGAGTTTTCTTTATGTGAAGATTCAGAGATGGCTGAGAATTTCATTCTTTTTCCCTCCCCTCTGATTGCAATGAAGTATTTTTTTTTGCATTTGCACAGTGGTCCACAAACTAATGTGATGAGTGTTTATACAATGCTTTATAGCAATTTAGATGTATTTTGTCTCTAAAATGTTGGTCCCTATGCATGGACTTCAGATCTCCCTTGGATTGATTAGTACGGCATAAATCTCAGCAATGTGATTGCATAAATGTCAGAAACATCATCAGTTTAGGCTTGTAGCTCCTTACTGCACTGAATCTAAAGCTATAAATTGTGTTTTAAATGCGATACCCAATGTTTTGTGGCATTCTGTTGTTAAACTCTGCTTGCAATTGACACCACAAAATTGTACTGCGTGACTTACTAACTGCATTCTGGGAAGGTTAAAACCATACTGGTAACTCATGCATAAACTTACAAGTGCATTTTCTGAACAGTAAGAACTACAAAACTCTAATGCCTAACATTGTTGACTGACTATAATCCACAGTAATTTACCAGAGGTCAAACATTTTACTAACTACAGGGCAAGAATATGTGTCTAAAATCAGAGACATTCAGGGACAAAGAAATAAACTCAAAGAAAATTTTAAAATATTACTGTAAGTCACTTAAACAGTTAACAGAACAGCAGGTTTTGTGATGCAATTAGAGGTGCCAACTATACAGTTACATATAGCTGCATCATTTACCTTACAGAACAGATGTCTCTTTTTATGAGTGTACATTTAGTTAGATGCCTGTTCTAAGAATGTAATACCTGCGAGCAAACCTCTTAACCTGCCAACATCAAAAATTTGGACAAAAGCTCTTGAAAGGTAAGTATATCTCACACCTAGTTAGCATAACATTTGCAAACTAAATAACGTTGTCTTCTCTCATGGTAGCTGATAGGTATGTCTGAGAGAGTTAAGGACATTGTGAAACAGATCCATTGCTAATGGACAGATTTATGGGACAAAAAGAGTACATGCCACCACTTTACCTTACAAATATCTGCACTATTTTATCTGGTTGCCTGCCAGGATCTATAAAAACGTATTTCATAACACAGTTTGCTGTTATGGCAATAATCCTCCAATGAAACATACTGGCATACACACATCTTTTTTCCCTTTAATAAGCATGGGTTTTCAGTAGATGTTCAACATATAGATCACTGTTGCAGTAGCCTGAGCTATGTGTGTCCTACCCTCATGTAGCTAGACAGCTTTTCAAAGCTTAAAGGCACCTTCCACATGCTCCAACTGTCAGGAACTCAAGGGGAGCTTCATCAAAAAGACAGCTGGAGTGCAAAAAACTTCAGAGTTTTTTTTGCTGAGAAACAGCACTCTTTTGGCTGACCCCATGGAACTGATGGTTGGCAAGCGATCCTTCAAGGCTGAGTAGATAAGTCCCCAGTTTGGGAAAATCTTCCACTAAAAATATTTTCTGAGGAATATGTTTTTCTGTCTAAATGATTGTGTTTAGCTAGGAAACTTAACATTTTAGGAATGGCATTGCTTTTCTAAGGGAGTTGATATATAAATGCTTATGTGAACGTTTTGTGAGAAAAAAAAATCTGAGTAAAATTATAGTCAGGTTTTGTGCTTTTGGAGTAGGACACTGTGCTTGTGGGGATCTGTCAGTGTTTTACTTACCTCATAACTTGTTTTCTGCCTTAACTTTTACCAACTCATCCAGGCCCTGCTGTCCGACTGCAAGGTCTCTTTCTAAGCTTACCAACGGAGCATCCACCAGTCTCTACAGTTTACCTTCCCCTGTCTGCAGGAACAAGTCATTTGTTTGGGAGCTTTGGGTGTAAGGCTGGCTTCTGTTTTGCCCATTTGCTTGTGAGTGATTCTGCTGTGGCTACTTATTGTTTGTCAGACCACTCACCCTTGCCCCTGGTCCCTTTGGTCTAGCATATGCAGCCACCAAAAATCGAGGGTAGCTGTGAAAAACTGAAAACTGACAGCACAGTCAGATAGAATCCTGCAAATAATTCTATGTCATTTGTAAATATTTATATAATCCACAGGCTGGTGTTACAAATGTAAAAGAGAACTATATGTTATGATTAAACTATATTTTGTACTGAGCTTCAAAAATGTAACCACAGTGCACTCTGCTGAAAGAAAGCTTATAAAGTAAAACATTTTATGACTGTCATATCTCAGGGCTTGGAGACGGGATGTCTGGATGAAGGAATTCTTTCTATTATTTTGAGACCAGAGTTAATTGCTAGATTTTATGTGTATAATGCCTTTTATTGCTGTGGTTTCCTGGCCAGGTGCAAGTTTACTAAAAAAAACTAAGAAATGTAAATGTAGAGTTTCTGGTAGCCTGAAAACCAGAGAAGTGCCAAGAATGATGTAATCTAAAATGAGTCAGCAGTGATGTATTATCAATTTAAGACTTTCTTAGAGAGAGAGAGAGAGAGAATTAGAGCATTTTGGATTTTGTCTGAACCTGAACACATCTACTCACCAGTACTCTGCCTTTTCTCTGTATGTATGTAAGTTATTTAGAACATTTTTTTCTCTTAGAAATAGATAGAAAATAGTAAGATTAGACTAGCTGTTTTCTATATTTATGCTAGACTATTCTACAGTATTATTTTAAGCATTTTCCTGTGTCTGAACTCTTGACTAGCACTGTGTTGAATTCAGGAGATTTGTCTTGTGTTTTTGTTATTTATTATTAAATATTGTTAAACCTTTCAACTGTGGCTGTTTTGTATAGAGATAATTTAAGCTCTAGAGTACATTGCATGTATATAGTGATATTTTCCAAGCCACTCCAATAAACATTGCTGTTCATCATACTTAATAATTGGATAATAATAATAATATTGCACAGTAAAATTGGACACCCTTTGGTAAGGGCCTTATTAGTAGCTGATATTAGTGGTTGGTGGCAGTGATTTCTACTTTATAGCCTAGGCAGAGAAGGGGGCATAGCTGGAGAACTTGTGCCAGCCTTCTCCAGGAGTGTCTCTGTGTTTGTATACAACTCATATCATAAAGTGTGTGTGTGTGTGTGTGTGTGTGTGTGTGTGTGTGTGTGTGTGTGTGTGTGTCAGCTACTTGGGCAGGGACACGAGGCACTGGCTGAACAGAGAGGGTGCTGGAGGTTTTAGCTTAACCACTAGGCTGAGACCTGTACCCTAAAGCTGTGCCAATGGGGAGTCTTATTGGGGATCTGTAGAGAAAGGAGGAAACCAGCCCAGACTGACTGTAATCTCTGTGCTCTTAAGGGAAATTGTACTTTACTGTGTGTGTACTTGTTATCCTTCCCAATGTGCATGCCTCTCACTGGTGCTAGTGGTGAGGATTGAGGATCCTTGATTACTGGGCCAGTGCATGGGCGTCACAGCAGCTATGCCCTTTGTGGCTATAGGGATGCCCTAGATGGGCAAGGGAACCACTCTTGTCAATCTCAGGGAAAGGGGCAAGTGAAGGTACTTCACTTAGCCGGGATAGTGCATCTGCATATGGGATTAGTATACCTTCTGAGAGTCTGTTTTTTCAGGATGATTCTGAGGAAAACTGAACATAGTGAGAAACCCTTCTAGTTTCCTGTTTCTACTTCTATGGACTGAGAAAATGTGCTGGGATTTGTTAATGAGCTCATTAGTACTTTTTCCTTGCCTTATTGTTGCTCAGTAAAGAAAAGAAAAAGTAGTTTCATCTCTTTCTGACTTGGATTTTCAGTCAAAAGAAGATGTATTAAAAGGGGTTGGTTGTGTAAGGAATTTCTTCTCAATCTGAACATTATGGTTCTGGGGAAAGCATGTTTTCAGATAACCCTTTTGAAGATTAATCTTTTCCTTTATCTTGGATAAAATTGTTTTTTTCAATGGAAACAGAATTTCCTGCGGCAATGAATATGTATTATGTTTTGATACAGCTGGATATGCCTGATATTACAGCTGCTCCTTCTGTGTTGCCTGCTTTAGAGAATGTTTTTCTCACTGTGTCTAGCTGACTTGATAGTCAGTCTCCTGCCCTAGGTCACCTCAGACTCATGCTTGTTTTGTTATCCTAAAGTTGACCCTGCAGTAGTTTCTCTATCTAAAACTGCTTCTTCTGTACAGATTAATGCTGCTAACCCCATTCCATCTGTCAAGCATCAGAAAGCATAGGATAAGCTGGGGGAAGAAAATGTATTCATCTAGTAACTTAGCATTCAGGATTTTAAATTGTCTTGCTCTCATGTTAAAAGTTTTACCTTTATTTTTTAAGAACACATAGAGGTTAATGATTGACCATTCATTTTCTGAGGTAAAATAAAATCTTTCGGTGCTCTGTAACATCTGCTGCTCAGGTAATTAAGCATATGTTAAGGTGTTCTTAATGCCTCTGCTTCTTCCTTAGGAGCTGTGCTTCTCGGTTAGCATTGAGTAGTTTTAACTGGTTTCTTTCTCAAAACCTTCCAAAAAAATATTAAGTATAATTTTTAAGTCTCCCTTAGATAAACTATTGTGTTGCAGTTTGGGGTTGGTTTGAGAGGAAGTGACTGGTAGTAGTTCTAGTAACAGCTGAGAGCAAGTGACCGGTACTAGTTGTAGTGACAGCTGAGAGCATGTGACCGGTGCTAGTTGTAGTGACAGCTGAGAGCAAGTGACTGGTACTAGTTGTAGTGACAGCTGAGAGCAAGTGACCGGAGGTAGTTGTACTGACAGCTGCTGGAGCTTTACACAGGATCTTTTCAATGATCTTAGCTGATATAAAAGCAAATAACAATTAGAAACTTCTCTTCCTCCTCACCTCCCTTTTTCAATAAGCAATTTTAGCAGCAAGGAGCCATCAAACAGGTTTTTAAAAAGCCTCTCTGTCAGCATGACTATTTGCCTGTTGAGGGTCCCCCACTTCTCTCCCTGGCAAACTTTCCATTTCCCTAAGGCTTCCACTTCTTCCTTGTGGAAGGCCTTTATTCAAGTTTTTTTTCCCCTGGTACTAAAATGGGACTGATCCTAGAAGCCTGTACTGGACCTTTCCTTTCTAATCCCTTTAGTCCTTTCTATCTCTGCTCTCTCCTATAACTTCAAGGTAAAGCTAGATTTAAAGGATGCCTATCATTTCATTCTCAGTACATTTGTTAAGGCTGGCTGTGTCTGACTTGCCGTATCAGTTCCCTGTCTTATTGTTTGGGTTTCTCTGCACCAAGGGTATTCATAAGGCATTGAACTCCAGTTATTGTTTATTGAAGACTTCTAGGTAATCACATCTTTCCATATCGGACAATTGTTTTATCTCCACAGACTATTTTTCCAGCTGTCAAGAGTCTTTAGTAACTGTCCAGAATCTTCTACTCATTTTGGGGTTTTAAATCATCCTCAGAATTCTTCTTTCATCCTTTCTCACAGAATTGTATTCTAGGATGTTTGTTGGGTTCTGTATGGGGAAGATCCTCTCTTCCTCCAGACTAAGTACAAATGTCCTGTGTTTCTCCAATTAAATCCATGTATCTATTAGGAATTGCTCAGGACATGGCACAGAGGATTCTCATGTTTCCTCTGACCAGACTTTACTTGAGGAAAATACAGTAGTGCCTCAGGTAAGTTTGGATTCAGCATCTACAACCTTTGCCCTTTCAGATTACAGTTCAGGAATTTGCAAAGATGGATATTCTATAGTGGGTAGACCATTTTTTTTTTTTTTTTGCAATCCATGTCCTTCATTCTTTCTTCCATCCCCCCACACACACAGTCTGCCACTACAGATGCGTCAGACCTGATGTGGGCTGCATATTCCAAAGAGGTAAAAGTGTAAGCATTGTGGAATCCTTGAGACAGATGTAGCACTTTAATGCCACATGTGATTTTGGCAGTGATAATACTTAAAAAGCCTTAAATCATCTCTGGTCCCCAGGACCTCTGCAAGTTTTCACAGACAGCACCATAGTGATGTGATGCATAAACTAACATGGGGGATTCAGATCTTTCTCTCTTTGCAGACTTGCTGTGGTAGTCTAGGAAGTAGTAGCTCATCTCCTTTCACTCTTAAGGCTTCATACATTCTAGCAGAGCAAACTCAATTGCAGTCAAGCACAGGACAGACCCCACATATAGAAACTTCATGCTGGGGGTATTTCAAGAACTGATCCATGGGGAATGGTATAGCTACATGACTTCACTACTGCTTTCCCTGTGCAGCTTTTAGGCAAAAAATTAATGCCACTGTTAGTTTCACTGCAGTGTATTGTACTCTGCAAGCTGGCAGTTCATTTTTCAGGGTTTTCCCCCTATTTTCACTGTGGTCCAACTGTGGAGTTTTCATATATAATTTGTGGGGTGTGTCCTCCACCTGTAAAACAAACTTCTTTTGGGGGGGTTACCATTTTCAGCATGCAATTTGCAAAGAACAGTGTGTTAAAAAACAGTACTTTGCATTCACATAAGTATACCATGGGGAACACCTCAAGCAGATCTGTTTACCTCCTTTCAGAACAGAAAACTAAAGAAATTCTGCTTCCTGGACTCTTTGTTAACAGACCTGTTTGTCTGATTCCCATGGACAAGAATGTTCTTTTATGCTCTTCTACCCTTTTCACTGAAATTCAGGGTTCTTCTGAAAATCTTGAATAACAATAATTCATCTTACACTGTGAAAAATTTAAACTCAGAACTCAAGAATACCACAACACGTCAGCACCTGGATGCCAGAAACAAGTTAACTTCTAAAAGGCAATGAGCCAGTCCGAAAAAGACCAAAATTTATAAAATGTATATACTCAAAAAACAATCACAGTTAGGCACTTTCATTCCTCATCATAATTTCATCAGAATGTGTATGAATTTATTTTCTATCCTCGGCCCAAATCTTATGTTTATATATAACAGAGGGTTAACCTTAAAGCAAAGTTTGAAAATCCAGTAAATAAAAAAATCAAATGTGGAGATGGGTAGAAAGAAGTGCAGGCATTGCAGTTAATGTCTGCTTATTTTTGAAGGAAATAGGTTACTGATAAGTTATTTGGGCAAAGGTGAATTATGTTTATGTTAGGGTGACTTGTGAAACAACAGCAGTAGTCTATGTTGCAGTTTGTCAGTATTGCTGTTCATTCTGTGTCGGCAAAACAGAGAGACCACTACAAAAAAGAATATACGAACACTTCTACGATGCTAAAAAGCAAAACAACAATAATGCTTTATACAGACATTCTTTAGTGTGTATGGGACCGATTGAGTTTGGTTTTCAGTTCTTGAGGTTGTCAACAAAAACCCCAGGTGTAATCATTGCGAATGTACATTAGAATACAGAGAACTGATTTGGCAGTTAAGACTGAATGCCCCTGCATCCACAAGATTGAAGGACCGTACCTCTATTAATAGTGTTTTAAAGGGGTCCCGGCGTGTAGATCGCGAGTCAACTGCCCGCGAGCTACAACGCCGAAACCAGAAGGCCGCAGCACCGCTAGCCCGTAGAGCGGTGCTGCCGAATGAAAGACCCACTGGCAGAATCTACGTCGGTAGTAAACCCGACACATACAGACGGCCCCTAAGGTATACATGCTGACTGTCAAAAGACAGTGTCCACGTCCATCAGCGGGAAACCGAATGTAAAGGCAAATGGCACATCGGTAGTGCCACACAAGTACAGCACAGACATACACAACACAAACATCTACCTTAAAATCCCCTGTCGAACACAAAAACACAGTACATAGTCCATAAGAAGCAGGAAGTAAAATCCACACTACGACACGTACAACACAGCATAGCTATCCCCAAGAACTGGCGCATACAATAGTAAGGCATGTGTCAGACTAGGACCTTAAAGTGATATACACAATAATTATAACCACTTCAGCAGAACTACAAATAGAAAACAACCAAAAGAATGACCAGTGAAAAGTAGCCCTACATTCCAAAAGAATCCCTTGTAATTAAAGAACTCTATTCTCTAGTGCCTTGGCCGTTTTTCACTGGTCATTCTTTCGGTTGTTTTCTATCTCTGATGTACACAATAGTTGTAGACCCAATACCCCACACACAGTACAACCGAGGGAAACACCAGGCTGTGTACTCGGTGGACTCATGTCACAGCAGGAGGGCTGTAGTGTAGGACCAAATAATATCAAACCATACCTGCAACAAACAGTACCTGTCCTGGATGAGCTCCTAGGTGAAGTGTTAGGTGGGAACATTCCAACCTGGTCAGGCATAGACTGCTAACCCAGTAGCAGGACATACATTAGCATCAGCCCACCACCCACACCATGGTAGTGTATGCAGGTGTAACCAAACACAACAGTTTGTCCCTGCAATAGAGTTGTACACAGGCATGCAGTTCCATAGACAAGGGTGCAACACACAGGTACCTATCTATGTAACATCTGCCACTGTAAATGAGAGTGGGCCCAACACCCTGATTGGCCAGCAGCAACCACGGAGAGTGAAAGGGGGCTGGTGCAGTACACTGAGAATCTGTGCTGCAACTAGGTAGGGCGGATATCTACCAGAGTACAAGCATACGGCGGCACCAGGGTTGTGTTAACTGCAAACAGTGACACTATAGCAGAGAAGCAGTCAGAGACAGGTGGGGTGCACACAGTTGTATAGGGCTACTGTGGCAGACAGCGCTAGCACATGCAGTACAAGAAAAGGTGTTGTACAGCGAGTAACCCACCATCTGGAAAGGACATGCTCCAAGGCTGGTTGTATACCCCATTGCCAGCTACCCTCGTTGAGATGGATGCTGAGAGGCCTTCAACAAGTGCTGCTACCATGCTGGAATCTATGTATCTGTATAGCCCCGGTCTGCTTGGCAACAAATACACCACAGTGCCTAGCCAATGTGGTAAACCAATGCTGGTGGTTGATAGGTACCTCTGCCATCTGGAACGTGACGTACCACCGAAATGGTACTGGGCATGTATCGAGCGGAGAGTAAAGGCATGCAGAGGGTGATACTGCGGCAGAGGGTGGTAACCGGTACTGAAATGCCAAGCTTGGTAATGCAGAGTGTCCTAGGCACAGCAGACGACAATGTACTACAGGAGATGCTTTGTCGTGCAACACTTCGTCGAAGCATAACCAGGGTACGGCAGCGGGCACGGGCATCCATGACTACACTTCCAGCAACACTTACAGGTATTGATGTCAGCCAGTATCCACTCCGTAGTGGCAGCTTCATCCTCCGTAGAAGGTCGGATATGGATGGTACAAATTCCTTGGTTCTGCTTACTACTGCACAGAATTTGACAGATTCGTGCAGATCCGACATCATTCTTGGCGATGGCACCTTCCCCACATGGGCTGATGTATGTCGTCAGCTGTACACATTACATGGATGTATTGGCACGCCCACCTCAACTAGGATTGTACCCCTGGTGTACTGTCTCATGACACGGAAGTCAGAGTCTGCATACACCGCTTTGTGGGAAGTACTGAAGGGTATGGCTGCTGATCAGGAATGCACTTTGTCCCCACAGTATATTATGACTGATTTTGAGAAGGCAGCAATACGTGCCAGCCGGAAGGCATTCCCTAGGAGTATTCTGAAAGGATGCCTATTCCATTTTGCTCAGATCATCTGGCGTCAGATCCAGCATCATCACCTTGTTGCCCTTTATGGCACGGACCACTGCATTCTCAATTGCCATCCGCAAGCTGATCGCGTTGGCATTCCTACCATTGGAGGATGTTGTTCCTGCATTTTTGGACATTGTGGCTTCCTTACCGGAGTGTGCTCAGCCAATTGGTGTTTTTCTGGACCATCATTATGTACGGGGCCGACCACGCAAGTATGCATCCTGCAGTTCATCACAGACATGAATGCCATTGTCGTACCCTTTGCGGTTTTGGAATGTGTCTGATGTCTCAGAAATAGACTTCCCATGGACTAACAACCAGGTGGAGGCATGGCATCATCGGCTGAAGGTATTACTGGGATGCCCAACTGTACAGTTAGCTGACCTTCTATGTGTTCTGCAGCAGGAGCAGAACCTGACTGATAACTGACGTGAATCTCTTCTGAGGGGAATGCCTGTAACTCCACGTAGGAAGGCTATTGTAGTAAGGGAGCGTCGCCTAAAGCACATCTTACAGCATAAGTGTGACTACAGTGATGTGCAGGATTTCCTCCGTGCTGTGGCACATTTCTACAAGTTGTGATAATGTTTGCATTTAGTATGCACCAAGCACTACACACATCACATTACTTATTCAATTAATAAAGGCTTTGCCCACAGAACACAGTTTCCATGGTACCACTTTTATGCCCGCGTGGCATGCTATGCCAGCTGCATGTTCCACTAACAGTTGCACATGATGGCTTCTAAGGGGGTGTACAGTCTATCACTGTGTGGGTTTGTATGTGCCACTTGTGGTTAGGGTCTGGGGGTTTCCTCAATTCTGACAGGGAATTGTCCAGTCATTTGTCACTGCAGCTACTTTGTCATCCTGCCATGTGTCCACCTCCAGCTGTCTCACAGGTGGATGTTGCACCGCCTAGGTGCCTGAACCCGTTTTAAAGATGCATGCAGCAAAATTATAAAGTAGAAATAATAAATTTTACTTAAGATATTGATTGTAGTTAAATGCCTTTAGTTGTTTCATTTGATTTGTAATAGAACTGTTATACCGAAAGTTGATTATGAATAGTTTTATTTACGAAATGAGCTAACAAGGTTTTAAAGGAAATGACGTGTTACATTTTTGGTATTTAATGTCAATAGCTGATGGATACACAGTTCGATAAAGTTCCAGTGAGAAACAAAAGCGCTCAACTGTGATTGCTTTTCATGTAAAAAAATTTTATAAATTTTGGCCTTTTTTTGGACTGTTTCATTGCCTTTTGAAAGTTAGCTTGTTCCTGACATCCAGGTGCTTACACGTTGTGGTCTTCATCAGTTCTTCTGAATATACAGAAGGATTTCCAAAAATTTATGCTGGTGACTCCCTTTTGGCCCAGGCAACAGTGGTTCTCCCTTCTTTTCAATCGGGCCAATGGCAATTATCACAAGTTTCTCCACTGGGTGGATTTACTCATTCAAGTCTAGGGTTGTTTGATATATCCCAACCTGAAAATTCTTCAACTAACAGCCTGGATGATAGAATTTTGATAAAATTTAGGCACCTTTTTTCTGAGGATGTGCAGCAGGTAGTAAAGGAGGTCACGTATGAAGCGATATTACCCTCTGCTCTGGAATAGGCTTGCCATCCATGTGAAGCAGAGTTCATCCTTGACTCTATTTAAAAGTAACCTGCACTACTGAATAGGGTATCAGAAATTTACATCTGGACTGGCACCTATGCCCCTCTTGGACTGAGGCAGCTTGTGAATGCTCTGCTACCTAAACACAATTATATGCCCCTGGACAATCTATTCTGTCATTTACAATGGTAAAACATGGCTAGGCTTAAAAAGACATCCTAATGCCATTAGCTTACTACTTGTCAATGAGCCTATGAATGTACCTGCGACTAGGAAGTCATATATGTGCAGGTGCAAAAGAGTTTCCAGTCGTGCCAGAAGCCATGACTCTCTTCAGACTCAGTTATCTCGACGTCCTGATTATTTGTGCGAGTTGCTATCCCCTGGCCTTTCTTATTCCTTTATCTAGGTGCATTGACAGACAGTTGTTGTTGTCTTCTTTCCTCTACCCAAGAATAAACCAGAAAAGATTCTTCTCATTCTGTATGTACACAGGCAGCGCATATATAACCTAGGCATAACTTGAGCCTTCAGGAAAGCTGATCAGCTGTTGAACATAGTGCAGCTGTGTACAGCTGTGTAAGTAAAATTACCATAACACTAAATATTCTAATATTCATTGAATGTGGACCTTGTGGGTAGGCTTTGATTATACCACATAGAGAGGCATTGACAATAATTTCAGGATCTACTACACACCAAGCCCTTGATCATATTCTGGCCATGTGCAGGGGGAAGGCTATGGGATAAGTAGAACCCCCACCATTCCTCTATGTAAATGATGGTTCCATTCCTGGAATACCTGATCCTCACCCTTATTGAATGAAGGAATGAGCCACAGGGTTCTTGCCATGAGGCAGAGAATGGATCAATGGAAATGGGGTAGTTGAAAGAGAGAGATGATGGTCAGCAGAAGATGGAGCAAAACGTCCCTAATGAAATAAGATGCAGATCATTATGAAGTGACCTCCTAATTTGTTTCTTCTCACAAAATGCGTGGTATAAAGCATACATCATGCTGAATATGCCTTTCAACAAAGGATTTTTAGTGCAAGTCAGTTATTAGTGATATATCACTTTCTATGTGCCTTCACTGAATATCCCACTTCTGCTACACCAAGTCCATCTGGAGTTAAACCCAGAGTGCAAAGATCCGCAGTAAACCCTAGGCATGGCTCTCAGCTGTCCCAGATTTTGCAAAATGTCCCTTGTAAAAGTTTTGATTTTCTTGTAAATCTATGTGGATTACAGTCAGTCAATAAAAAGTGTCAGACGTCAGAGTTTGATACTCCCTGTTGCACAGTTTTTTAGTGAATTAGAGTAATATGTGAACATTTTCTATGATTTTGGGCCCTAGCCCTCCATTATTTATTGTTTTGTCCGAGGTAATCTTGAACAAGTTGTCCTTGCATGTTAAGCAGAGTGACATCCTTGCCTCCTTCAAGACTAACATTGGTGGCTGGATGGGTACCTACAAGTTAATCCCCAGCATGACATGTTTTCCCTCCTGAAAGTATGGTGGCGTGGGGGTATATCTCAAGAGTGGTAACTGGCAAAGCACACCTATTCCTTAGACTTACTTGCAGTGTAGGTCCTATGATCCTGTGACCCCTTTTCCTATTCTTAACCAAAGATGTTGGGAGCTATGACCCTAAGTATGTTTTTTTTGCAATCTGTTAAATGACAGTCACAGGCTATTAAAGTGCACAGAAGAAGCACAAAAGCATAATTCAGTGAACATAACTCAGCAAATCAATGCCAAAGTCATTAGTATTCACCTTTATTTGCTTAGGCTAAGCAGCACAAAGAATTGCTCAGGTTTCTGGAAGGTTTATTCACATAATCTGACAAAAGAAAACAATGCTCTAATTGCTTCATCACCAAACCAATTCTACAGCTAAACAAATAAGGTTATACCATCTGCAAAGACGTAGTATGTCATTTCCTCTCTCTTGCCTGTAAGTTAATTTCTTATTTAGCAACTTTAATACTCGACAGTCATTTAGATTTACCAGCTTAGCAAATTACCTTCCTCTTCCTTTTATTTAGTGTTGGATTGTGACACATTTCTTTCACAACACAGTTCATGTTCTTGACATTAAAACTCTTTTCATATTTTTTTGTCTTTTTGTTTCTGTTTACTTTGTCTTACTTCCTCCTACTCCAGACTGCATTCTGATCTAGTTTCTCTTGGTGTCTTTTTCAGGTCATGAAAAATCAGATATCCAGTTTGATTGTGGGCGTATCAGCCGCGTACTTTGAATTTTAGCAAGGCAACTTCCCCTTCAGCATAAAGAAATAACAAAGGACACCTTTGATAAACTATCGTGCATGTTCCAGCAACATGTATCTTGCTAAAGTCTTAGATTTAAAGACTGTTTTAAATGGAACAGTAGTTCAAGTTGCTTCCTGTATATAATTTTAGCATAAGTACTTCCCCAAAATCAATGCCTTTTTTCTTTTTTTTTTAAGATTTTCTTTAGTTTTCAGAATGGCCTTCTCTACTTTTTTTTTGTAAGATGTCAAGTGTAATGCACACAGACACATCAAAACATGCCCTCTCTCTCTCACACACACACACACACACACACACACACACACAGTCCATTCATTCTTATGCATTTACTCACAGGCTAGGTTAAGGAGTTAAACCATTTTGCCTTTTTACAAACATTAATTGCCTTATTACAGACTATGTTTTAATAATTCATACATTGCTCTTTAATTTGTTTAACTGGCTCTGTTTGTCTTACTTTTCATAACTATCTTTGTGTAATCATATTATCTTTCCCTCTTCAGACTTTTTGAATTAACCTATGACTTGTTGCTACCAGAGTGCTACAGTTCTGGTTTTATATATTAAAATATTTTAATGGGGGTTCCCAGTTTATTTACCATATGTTGCTTCCAGCTGCAGGTGTCTTAATGTGAGTGAAGGTTCTGCATTTCTGGAAAAAGTCACACAGTTTAAAATGTTTCCACTTGCATTCTTGGATAGAAGCAGCAGATCTGAAGTAGGAACTTCATTTGTCAGCAACCTGTGGGATACGGATCCGATCTCGGATCCGAGCCGGCAACTTCTATCATAGCATAGATCCGAGCTCCTAGCTCCTCCCCTTACCCATAATCCCCTGTCTACCCTAACTGACCCCAGATCTAGTTTGCCGCTCTTCAAGCAGCAGCTAGGTTCAGAGCTCTTAGCATTTTTGTGAAAAAAAAAAAGGTTTTTATTTCTTCTTTCTGAGTGACTGATTGTGTGTGTGTAGTAGGTTTACCCTTTACACTAATCTTATTATTTTAGCTTTCAGCTTAAATTTAATTTAATTTAAAATATTTCTCCCTCCCCCGCTGGTCATAGCGTGTGTGTGTGACTGAGTGTTAGGGGCCTAGTGAGTGTGCTTTACTACAGTAATGTCGAAGGCCCCTAAAGCCATTTTTTCGAAATGCACCAAGTGTGGTCACAAGCTTTCACCGGCTGATGGCCACACTCTGTGCGTTAGGTGCCTTGGGGTTGAACACCTCTATTCAGGTTGCGTGATTTGCGCGGCGTTCAAGCCCAGGGCACTCAAGGATCGAAGGTCGAAGCTAGTTCTGGCGGGCCTTCTACCCCCAGACTCTGCTTCGGCCTCCCGTACTTCAGTGCCCGCTACCCCCCTGGTAGCGGTCACTCCTGCCTCCCTTCCTCCGACCGGGACTGAACCTCCCGCTTCGGCTCCGGAGGATAGGGAGGCCAGGAAAGAGAAGCAGCGGTAGAAGCACCTTAAGCGGCGGGCTAAGGTCTCCTCATCGGCCCCGCCCACCAAGAGGGCTTCTCCATCCAAGTCTTCTCGATCTCCTCCTCCTCAGATCTGATCCCCTTGTTTCTCCCCGGGACCCGAGAAGGAGGTGATCCGGTCCCCGTCGAGGTCATCGAGGTGACACTCCAGGTCTGCCTCGGTGGCCTCTTCGAGGTCCACTTTTAGCATGTCTGATGCGGACATGGACCGGAGGATGAGCAGATTCATCCAGGCCCAGATGCAGATGGGAGTGCTCTTACCTCCCCCCCTCCGGGGGGAGCTCGACCCCTTTTTTTGCTCCTATAGCTCCTTCTCTGACCCACATTCCGGGTTCGGAGTGCTCGGAGCCGAGCCACGTTGGATCCGGGGGTAGGTCGGAGCCAACCGTGTTGGGCACGTCAGCTCCGACTGCTCCCTCGAGTTTGTTGGATCCGACCTCTCGGAGCCGTGGGCCGAGCTTCCGATCTGAGGGATTCGGTGTGCTTTCGGCTCCATCCCGGTTGGAGCACACTGGTCCTTCGGATCCGACGTTCTCGGCGCCAGGTCCGATCCCCGCTTCGGATCCGAGTGGGAGTCGGATCTCGGATCCGTCAGATTGCGGATCCCCCTTGGCTTTCGCTGCGGTGGAGAGGGCACTGTCGAGTGCTTCCAGGCCTCCGGTCCTGGCTTCGGCTCCCTCCCGCACTCCTTCTCATCTGGTCCTGGCTCCCCTCATCCGGCCCTCGGGGCAGCCTGCCTCAGCGCCTTTAGGAGTTCCAGTGGAACAGGATACAGCCCATGAGGACTCCTCGGACAGCCCCCCCCGAGGAGATTCCTCACAAGGCAAAGTGCAAAAGGAGGCACATGGACTCCCCTGAGAGTCTCACTGAATATACGGACTTGGATGAAGGGGAAGGCTCCCCTAGGTCACCCCCCGAGGATGTCTCCTTTGGAGACATCATGGAAATGCTCAAAATCAGGGGTGGGTGGTCTGCCCCCAAGGCTTCCTCTGACAAGTCCATATTCCTTGAGGCATTTGAGGCAGGACCATCTACCTCTTGGGTGTCCCCTCCACCCGACCCCCTGGTGGATCTCATATCCTCTAGGGCTTGGAAGGAACAGGACACCATAGAGCCAATCCCCAAGCGTCCAGACAAAATTTTGAGCCCCCCTGCAGAGAGATCACATTGGAGCAGAGGTCCCCCTGTGGATGCCATGTTGGTGGCTGCAGCCACCAAGAAAGAGTTGGCTCAGGAGAGCCCCACGGTTCATCCTCTGAGCAAGGAGTCTCGCGCAATGGACCGTCTTGGGAAGCAGGCCTTCAGTTCAGAGGGTCTTGAACTACATGGCACACGTTATTCGGATGCAGCGGGATCTAATTAAGGAATACGCTGCTTCCCCCCAGGGTCCATGTTGGAGGGAGACAAGGATCTGTACTCCTCCCAAATGGCCACCCTCCGCTCTATCTCTAACACCTCTATGCGGCTGTTGTCTCATGCTACGGAGGGAGCCACTAGATCAGGCTGAGTTGGGCTTGTCATGAGGAGACAGGCCTGGCTCCATCACTGTGACTTCTCGGAACCCTTTAAGGCGTCATTCACGAATGCCCCTTTTGATGGTTCTGCACTGTTCGGCAAAACCATTCGCGACACTCTTGTCCAGAGTGAGAAAGACGGGAAGACCTTGTCTGCCGTCAGAGTCCGCTTCTCTGCGCCCCAAAGATCCTTTTCCAGGAACCAAAAGGGTCAGAAGAAGATGTGGTTCCAAAAAATCACATCAATCCCAGTCTGCTCAGGACAACCAGTCCTCTCGTGGCAGAGGAGGACAGGGAGGACGCCACCCCAGAGGCAGAGGGGGTCCTAGGAATTTTGGGTCCAGAGAACCGTTCTCTGAGAGGCCCACACAGAACCCCTGAGGGGTTTCCCGACTGCTCCACTCTTGCAGCAGTCGGGGGGCATTTTTTGAGGCACCTGGCAAAATGGGAGTCCATAACAGCGGATCGCTGGGTGCTTCGTATTATATCCAGAGGTTACCAAATTCCCTTCATAGTAAACCCCAGAATCAGAAGCCTTCCCGACGTTCCACCCAGTCAGAAGAAGGCGGCTGCTGCAGAAATTCAGCAGCTTCTACAAAAAAGAGCCATCCAGCCCATCCCCCCAGATCAAGTTGGATCAGGGTTTTGCTCCAGGTTCTTTCTGGTGCCAAAAAAGACAGGGACTTGAGGTCCATCCTCGACCTGTCTCTCCTAAACCTGGCGGTACCCAAAGAAAAGTTCCGAATGGTCACGTTGCAATCCGTCCTCCCCTTATTGTGGGAGGATGACTGGATGTGCTCTATAGACCTCAAGGATGCGTACTATCACATTCTAGTGGACAGGCATTCCAGGAGGTTTCTCCGCTTCCGGCTGGGAGCCAGTCACTTTCAATTCAGGGTCCTCCTCTTTGGTCTCACCTCAGCCCCCAGGGTGTTCACCAATGTCCTAGCGGTAATAGCGGCCCACCTGAGACTCCAGGGAATTCAAGTATTTCCATCCCTGGACAACTGGCTCCTCACAGCCCCAACAAGGCATCTACTTTGTTCATGCAGGGACTATTTCCTCAGTCTGGCTCCACTATTAGGATTAACGATCAACATGACCAAATCCTCTCTCATCCCTACACAGGTGCTGGATTTTATAGGGGCGAGACTGGATTCCAGACAGATGCTTGCGTTCTTGACTCCAGATCGGCTTCGGAACCTGATGTTGCACATGCAGGCCATCCTTCAACTGCAAACTCCTTCAGCGGAATTGATCCTGAGGGCCCTAGGATCTATGGCAGCTGCAATCCCTCTGCTGCCATTGGCCCGGTTGAACATGAGGGTTCTGCAGTGGACCCTCCAGGTACAATGGTCCCTGTCTCGCAACCCCCTGTCTCACCCCATTTCCTTAAGCAAGGTTTGCAGAAAATCGCTCCTGTGGTGGCTCCAGTCTCCCAACCTCCACACGGGACGTCCCTTCTCACTACCTCTGCCAGTCAACACAGTGACCACGGACGCTTCTCGCCTGGGGGGGCATTTTTCAGGCAGGACAGTCCAAGGCACATGGAACGACGTAGAGACCTCTTTGCATATCAACGTCCTAGAGATGAGGGCGGTGCTTTTGATGTTGCAGGCACTACACAACTCTCTTCCGGTAGGGACAATTGCGGTACAGACAGACAACATGTCGGTAGTCTGGTACATCAACAAACAGGGGGGAACCAGGTCTTACCCCCTTTGCCGCGAGGCCATGAGAGTGTGGGAATGGGTGATTTCCACCAACCGCTTTCTCACAGCAACTCACATTCCGGGACGGTCCAACATTCTAGCGGACAGGCTCAGTCGTACTAACCTGACTCCTTACGAGTGGTCTCTCAACCACCAAGTCGCAGAGCAAGTATTTGCCCGATGGGGGCAACCTTGCTGCGATCTTTTTGCCTCTCCTTCAAACACCAAATGCAACGATTACTTCGCTCTGATCCCCCCTCCGGGGGAGTCCCCGAGAGACTCTCTAGTTCATGCTTGGCCTCCCGGTCTGCTTTATGCTTACCCTCCTCTTCCCCTGATGTTGAAATTATTACAGAAAGCCAGGCAGCTGGGGAGCAAAATGATCCTCATTGCCCCATTCTGGCCTCGTCAGACGTGGTTCCCTTACCTATGGTCTCACCTAGTGTATCCACCATGGATTCTGGATCCCATTCTCATCTCTTATCCTCTCGGTCTTCCAACTCCGAACCTGGTCAACCTCAAGCTGACGGCTTGGTTGCTGCAGTTCCACTCCTCATAAGGACTCCCGGGATCTCATCACCGGTCAAAGCCATTCTTGTCGCAGCTCACAAGCCTTCCACCAGGAAGGTTTATCGAAGTAAGTGGAAACGCTTCACCATTTGGGCAGAACACCATCATTTAGACCCTTTTACAGCCCCGATATCATCGGTTCTAGATTTTCTAACCTCTCTCTATCACCAGGGGGCTAATTCTTCCACAGTCAAGGTACAACTGGCAGCAATTTCATACTACCATGTGGGGCTAGAGTCTGGCCCTCTTATCACTTCCAAACTGTGTAAGACCTTCCTCAAGGGTACCTTCCTCCTTAGGCCCCCAGTTAAAGAGGTGGTACCTCCATGGGATTTATCCTTAGTCTTGCAGGCCTTGACTGGTCCCCCATTCGAACCGGCGGCCACGGTTGATCTCAAATTTCTCTCTTGGAAGACAGCTTTTTTGGTGGCCATAACTTCAGCCAAAAGAGTATCGGAATTGCAAGCTCTTTGTGTCAAACCACCATATCTGGTTTTTCACCCGGATAGGGTTTACCTCAGGATCAATCTGTCCTTTCTACCTAAGGTATCTTCAGAAGCGAACATCAATCAATCCATCAATCTCCCAGTGTTTTTCCCCAACTTTCATAACAAAGGAGAGTACAAGCTACATTCCTTAGACGTACACAGACAACTAAATTTTTATATCCATAGAACTGCTGATCATAGGCAATCCGATCAGTTGTTTATCTCCTTTGCCAAAAGTAATTTCGGAAAGTCAGTTTCTAAAGTTTCTCTCTCTCGATGGATCTCGAGTTGTATTCTCTTAGCATATCAGAGCTTGGGGAGGCCTGCACCTCAAGGAGTCCATGTTCATTCTACTAGGGCCGTTGCCACTTCTGCGGCCTTTCAAGCTAGGGTTCCACTGGATGACATTTGTTCCACAGCCACTTGGGCTTCATCTCACACCTTTATCAGCCACTATAAAATAGATGTTGTTTCCCGAGGTAGGGCGTCCTTTGGCTCTGCAGTGCTCCGGAATATCCTTCCATGAAGGCCACCCAAGATTTAGGTAGCTGGGGACTCTGTCCCACAGGTTGCTGACAAATGAAGTTCCTACTTCAGATTAAGAAGTTATGTACTCACCATAACGTTCCATCTGAGTAGGTATCTTCATTTGTCTGCAACCATCCCCCCCTCCTTCCCCCTGACCGATATGATCGTTCTTGTGTTATTAGCATATGTTCCCATTGGGACACTTTTTATCTGCTGTGCTATGGGGCAAACTTGATCTGAGGTCAGTTAGGGTAGGCAGGGGATTATGGGTAAGGGGGAGGAGCTAGGAGCTCGGATCTATGCTATGATAGAAGTTGCCGGCTCGGATCTGAGATTGGATCCGTATCCCACAGGTTGCAGACAAATGAAGATACCTACTCAGATGGAACATTATGGTGAGTACATAACTTCTTATTCTTCTCCCCAGACTTGTCACTGTTAGCATCTGAAGCTTTAAGTTCCACTCTTCAGAGGCTAAAATACAACATGTTTTCATACAGCTGTTGACTCTGCATCTGCTGCATACAAAACATTTCCACCTTAAACTCAAGGTGTGAACAGCTTGGCAGAGCAGTGCTCTGCAGCAGTACTACTCATCAAGCAGCGAGCCAGTGCTCCCCTGTAAAATGTATTAATATCAAATGCGACTTATTGATCAGAAATCAGCTGGATTAGACATGCACTGCTACAGTCCCAACCTTCACTTCCCATAACCCTATGAGATATGCATACATATATGAGTCTATGTCAGATGAACAAAAGTTCACTTACCAGAATTTCATGTACTCGAGACGACAACACTGAACATTCCACTAAACGAACATTCATATCACCAGAATTTTAATCCAGGAAAAGAGGCATTTGGCCAACATTTTAAAAAAAAAAACATACCCACCCAAGTGGGGGGCTTCACGCCCCACAACGCCCTAACTATATGTATATATATATATATATATATATATATATATATAAGTATATAGATATATATATGTATATGTATATATATATATATATATATATATATATATATATATATATATATATGGTTTCATATAAAACCATCGAAAGGTCATTACACTGAAAGTTCATTACATTGAAAGTTCATTACATCGAAAAGCATTTGCCCCCTTCCCCAATGTTGTGCGACCCTGGAGTTGATATATACAGTTAGGGGGGGTGTGGGGGGCACAAATGCTTTTCGATGTAATGAACTTTCAATGGAATGAACTTTCAATGGAATGAACTTTCGATGGTTTCATATGAAACTATATATATATATATATATATATATATATATATATATATATATATATATATATATATATATTTATATATATATATATATATAGCTCTCTCTCTCTCTATAGATATATATATATATATATATATATATATATATATATATATATATATACACACACACACACACAGTGGATATAAAAAGTGTACACATCCCTGTTCAAATGCCATTTTTTTGTGATATAAAAAAATGAGACCGCAATAAATTATTTCAAATCTATTCCCACCTTTAATGTGACCTATAACCTGTACAATTCAATTGAAAAACAAACATCTGTTACGGGAAAAAAACATAAAAAATAAAAAACGTACAATAAGCTGGTTGCATAAGTGTGCACACCCTTAAACTACTACTTTGTTGAAGCACATTTTGATTTAATTACAGGATTCACTCTTCTTGGGTAGGAGTCTATCAGCATGGCATATCTTGACTTGGCAATAATTGCCCACTTTTCCTTGCCAAAGCACTCCAAATCTGTCAGATTGCAAGGGCATCTCTTGTGCACAGCCCTTTTCAGGTCACCCCACAGATTTTCTATTGGTTTAGGTCTGGGCTTTGGCTGGGCCATTCCAAAACTTTAATTTTCTTCTGGTGAAGCCATTCTTTTGTTGATTTGGATGCAAGCTTGGGGTCATTGTTGTGTTGAAAGGTGAAATTCCTCTTCATCTTCATCTGTCTAGCAGACACCTGAAGGTTTTGGGCCAAAAGTGACTGGTATTTGGAACTGTTCATAATTCCCTCCACCTTGACTAAAGCCTCAGTTCCAGATGAAGAAAAGCAACCCCAAAGCATGATACTGCCACCACCATGCTTCACCGTGGGGATGGTGCTCTTGTGGTGATGCAAAGTGTTGTTTTTGCACCAAATGTACCTTTTGGAATTGTGGCCAAAAAGTTCAACCTTGTCTCATCAGACCATAACACATTTTCAAACATGCTTTTGGGAGACTTGAAGTATTGTTTTGCAAATTTTAGCCTGGTCTGGATGTTTTTGTGTTTTCATCTTGTCTTTTCATCAGTTTTGGAGGGATGTCCAGTTCTTTGTAATGTCACTGTTGTCCTGTATTTTCTCCACTTTTTGATGACTGTCTTCACTGTTTTCCATGGTATATCCAATGCTGTGGAAATTTTTTTGTACCCTTCTCCTGACTGATACCTTTCAACAATGAGATCCCTTTGATGCTTAGTAAGCTCTCGGCAAACCATGGCTTTTGCTGTAGCAGGCAACTGAGTAAATGTCAGGAAAATCCTACTAGGACAGCTGAACTTTATTTGGGATTAATCAGAGTCTCTTTAATTGATGGCAGGTGTGTGCCCAAGAAGACTGAATGCTGTAATTAAATCAAAAGTTTCTTCAACAAAGTATTTGTTTAAGTGTGTGCACTATATATATATATATATATATATATATATATATATATATATATATATATGTACACACACACACACACACACACATATATATATATATATATATATATATATATATATATATATATATATATACATATATATATATATATACATATATTTTCCCCTAATAGATTTGCTTGTTTTTCAATTGACTTGTACAGGTTATAAGTCGCATTTAAGGTGGGAAAAGTTTTGAAATTATTTATTATGGTCTTGTTTTGTTATATCACAAAAACCTGGCATTTTAACAGGGTTGTGTACATTTTTTATACCCAGTGTGTATGTACATATATATATATATATATATATATATATATATATATATATATATATATATACACACACACACACATATATATATATATATATATATATACACACACACACATACGCACGTGTGTACGTGTGTGTGTGTGTGTGTGTGTGTGTGTGTGTGTACATATTTTCACACAAAAAAAGCACTCATCCATCATCATTAATGAAGGACCTGAATTTCAACTTATATATATGGTCTCTGAGCTTTATTGAGTGAAGACAAGCAGCCATCAACATAGGGTTAATATACTACGCTCCAAGTGGGTTAGATCAGGAGGAAATACTGTTTTAAAAAAATCTTTTTTTAAGGTCTGTATTCTAGTAACAGTCCTTTTCAGGACTATCCATTTAATATTTTTGCATTTGTTCCTTTTCTCCTCTTAGCAAGGAAATTAAATAAGGAATTAAATGCATGGCTACTTAATAATCAATTACCCCACTCTTACAGCAAACTCTTATAGGCTTGCATTAAACTAGGCACAGTCTTACACACAACACAGGAAATGAATACATAACACAGACAGTAGTGCAAAGGAAAGACAAACCCAGAAGTCGTAATTAATGCTTCACTGTCCTTCTGCTACTTTTTAATTAATAAGTGAAATGCATGACCTGGAATTAATTGTAGTTACATAGATCAATCAGATATAATTCTTTACAAACATGTATTTCCAAGTCACAAAATGTTGCAGGAACAGGGGGCAAGCCACAGTAGACCTAGTGTCAATCCTGAGAAGAATCACATCTACATGGATGCACTAAGACCATATGGAAAACATCTGTTAGGAAAAGGGAAACCAAAACAGGTAGCAAGAGGTAAGGAGTGCAATCAAGTAGTGTCTGATGTAAATGCCATAGGGTAGGACCACACATTAGCACAGTGTAGAATATGGGGGGGGGGTACCACACATTAGCACAGTGTAGAAAAAGAGTTACTGACATGGTGGGACATGCCAGGACAAAGGCCTGGCAGAATGCAATTGCCTGTAGCAGCACTGGTGGCGGCCACTCCACAACCCAGCCTTTAACACCAGATGAGGAGTACCTTGTCTCTTTAAAGCACAATGACTCTGATGCAGATGAGAATGTTGCAGAAATCGTCAGACTTGGTGTTGATTCAGTACTTGTTTTAGACACGTTGAAAATCGACACACCAATAGACAGCAGAGCAGGTTAGTGTTTGCTTGGCTTTGTTAATTTCAAACTAGGTAAACTTAGCATTATAGTACCTGGGTACATATAACTGTTACATGTTTCCTCAGAAGGTACTCCCATCAACATCAGGGCTAGCACATACTGTACAGACACTGTAAGATAAGTGTGGACATCATACCTTTAAGAAAAGAAAATCATATTGAACTGTCACGTGTCACGTTAACCACGTTTACAAATTTCTTCAAAGGATTAGCACCAGAAACAATCACGTTGTGATGCACCACAGCAGGCAGATGCTGACAACAGAATAGCTACTGACGATGATGCTATAACTGTCATTCTCATGAAACAGCCTCAGGACGGTAGCACACAACTGCAAAGTACACTAGCAGAGTCTTCTATCCCAAAACAGGCAAATAACTCCACAGGGAATGACACAGGGTCACATACAGGGTCACACACAGGGTCACACACAGGGTCACACACAACATAATGAGGACAACACAACGACGGCAGAAAACACCACATCGCTCAACATCTGTTTCCTTCACACAGTTTGAGCCCTTTGATAAAGGGAATACCATTTTGGGGGTAGCAGTACCCACAGTTATGCCTGTACACAGTGGTGCCAGTTGAATATTCACATGGCAGCCATTGCTCTTGATCTCTGGGACCACCACCCACACTATCTTTGGGAGGCATTGTGTTTAACACCTTCCAAACTGAAGTTAATTTTCACCATCAGTAACAAAGACCTTACTGACCCAGAAGACACTTTGCAGACAGGGTAAATGTTGCAGTTATTCCAACTACCTGAAAGAAAGGAAATAGATAATAACAGAAAAAAAACAGCAGCAGTAATAACATTTCATTACTGAAAAGTATTTACCTTTCTTTCTGCAGGTAAATACAAATTCTCTAAGCATCACTGCGGTGAAATCCTCAGAGTATAGCCCTAAATGTTTTTCATGACACCTGCTCTTCCATACTTCAGTCAAAGTCTACCAGTATAAGTAGCATGTGAGCCACGACTCAACAGTGGGCAAATGGTGAAGGTTAATACCTTCTGAAAGCAAACTTTTGTTTATAATATAAGGAAAGATGTCTGCTATAGAGTATACGTTGACCAGGTGCCACTCAGGTAACATTGCATGCATCAAGTATTATAGTGTAACTTCTCACTGTTAGTAATGTCAAGGCCTTTAATTGGGCCAGGCACTGTCTCTTCACCTGTGCTGTGCAGAAGCCTGCTGGAGGGGCTGCCAACAGCAGAGGGAGTGTGCTGCATCTATCAGTGACTGACTGTGGCCACAGCACACCAGACTGATACATGATCCTGCTGTGCAGAATGCAGCAGACAGTAATCATTCTGCATGAAGTAATAGGCTCACACTGAAGCCCCCCCCCCCCCGGCAAAGGAAACAAGCTTTGAACAGGCCAATCACTCACTGAATGGCTACCCGTATATTGGACAGAGCAGTGTTGAAGCACTCCTCAGCAGTTCAATGGGGGTAATGGACTGGTGTCATTAGCCAAGGTTTGAGTAGTTAGCCTGCATGGCCTAAAAAACATAACAAAGAGAGAATAATAACAAAACAGGGAGTAATTACTCAATATTTCTAAATAGCTATGGTTAACAACATTAGTAGAAGTTACACTTACCACCTAAGTGGCCATAAGAATCCTGCCATGCAGGAAGAGGTGGTAGAGTGAGCTTATGTGCCAGATATGAGAATCATGAGCACTGCCAGATGCTGGACCAACAATTTGGTGATGCACCCTCATACATCACACACTGCCTGGCAGTTAACAGAATGGTAGCCCTTTCTGTTCCACTGTCACTACTCCCATGAAGCACATGGTGCCCTTTTGGCAACATAGCAGCTTTCTACCACACCAAGCACCTCAGGAAAGCATGCCATTCTGTATAATGCATGCATGGTACTGGCTCAGACCTGTGGTGACACTGGGGAGTAAATATACTGATCCTCAAGTGTCAGGCAGTATCCTTAAGGCAGAAGCCTGTGAGATACCCACCGTATCCCAGTTTGTGTCTAAAGGATCCCAGTGGCAGGTATAGTGAGGGGAAATACATGCCTTGGTATTCACAGACATAGGGAGGTGATATATACCTCTGGTTCTCATTTGTGGGCCATGCAAACTCACCAAAGCCTATGTTATACCCCTGTTCACTCTAAACCTGACCAGTAATTCCTGCTCAGCAAAGATGAGGTGAGCAATTCTTTGTTTATATCTTCTTCTCCTAGACCTCCATTCACTGGATTTTGGCAATACTCTGAAACAAGAAACTCTCAGCCAGATACAGCTACCCTAGCAGTGAAGGTAAGCAACTTCACTGGATGCACAGTGGACAGAAGAGGTGCAAATTTGCTTTTCATAGCCCATCTGTACACAGAGCAACAACTATGAATCAAATAAAGGCAGGAAGCCCACCTTATTTGCATAGCATAGTCACAGATTTTTCAGACATTCCTCATTTAGATATCTTTATTCATCTGCATAAGTTTTTTTTAAACTGGTTCTAACGGCTGCTCATACACTACTCAAATGCCTGCTGCACCTAAAAAAAATGACCATGACTATCAACGTAAATTTCTACAACCATTTCTTCCAGTTTCCTATTAAACTTCTGTAGAATGTCAAACTTTGCTCAGTACCTTCAGCTGCCTTGTGTGAATGCGTGTGTGTGTGTGCGTGTGTGTGTGTGTGTGTGTGTGTGTGTGTGTGTGTGCGTGCGTGCGTGCGTGCGTGTGTGTGTGTGTGTGTGTGTGTGTGTGTGTGTGTGTGTGTGTGTGGGCACATCATGTAAAGGATTACTTTCCCCTCCACTGTGCTTACTGGAGTGCTAGGATAAGCTCTGCCTTCCTTACAGTCCCAAAACGGAAAAAAAAAATAAGTATTACAGAGTGACTGGATTAAGTAAAGAAATGTGTGTCTTGGTCAGATAACATATTCTCACAGTAATACACTCTACAAGAAAACATTATGCAAGGAAAAACCCATGCCTGAATAAATATTCATTAAAATTACTTATAACAGAAAAGTGCTGTTAGATATTTCAGAAGATGTTCTTCCCATTGCAGTAAACATAGAATAAAAACAAGTATGTAAAACCTTAAAATAATAATTCAATAATCTAAACAGTTCTATCAATAATGTCTTTAATCAAGGTTAATCTCCATCAACAGCCAGAGAATGGCTCCAATTAATTAACATCTGCTCATACGACATCTGAGGGGTTAACCTGTGACACAGAGAATGTAGTCAAATCCTTTAGTGTAGATGTTCACTTTCCCCTTTGTTATTTGTTTTATATTTAGAGCCATTGGCCAAGAAAATAAGGGACTCACAAATTCAAGGATATAATTACTATGGTAATAAAGAAACATTAGTTTTATTTGCAGATTATATTATTTTGCACTTGATAAATTCAATAAAAGGACATTTCAGTGTTGTGGAATATTTTGAGACAGTTGCAACTCTTTTTGTGATATAACAGTTAATGAAGATAAAGCAAAGGCTATAGTTGTAAAATTAATCCACACAGGAATGAGTTCAGCAATACTCATATTTCTGATGACTTAATTAAATGAAGTATTTGAGTGTATGGATTAAAAATGATTTTATTATGGCAGCTAAGGATATGTGGGAAGAGACTAAACAAAATATAATACAAAAACTGAGAAACTGGAAGCTCTTGGTTATGGATATGGATTGTAAAATGTAAGCATTGAAAATGTATTTAGTCCCTTTAGTTTTATATATAGATCAGGTATATTTTTATCAACCATGGAGAAGTTGTGGGCAGTAGTTAATACAGAGTTGAAGGATTTTTTTAGGAGCAGAAGAGGTCAAGCATTAAGTTGGATAAATTGATCATCCGCATAGAACAAGGTGGTTTAGGATTACCTAATTTGAATGGATACTTAGAGTTACCCCATTTAAGGGCCATACACATAATCCAAGCAGAAGGTTATAAATCAAAGCAGAAAGGGATGATGATGAAACAAGGGGGGGGGGGTGAGAAGTAAGAAGAGAGTAGGATTTGTGCATGCAGATCCATAAGGAGAAAAGCAGCAATCATATAGAATATTATATTCTTAGCATTACATAGAGTATTCTAAGACCTAAGCCAAGATGAAAATAGGCAAGAGGGGTTGGAATTTACTAGAGAAAACTGTCATCAGAATCAAGGTATCAAGAGCAAAAAACTAAGGAGGGAAATAGGATGAGGCCAAGCAGAAATTTGAACTTGAAATGCTGGAGGTGTGATGGAAAATAAAGAAGTAACTAGGAACATGTTTTTGGGAGTGTAACAAGTTGGAAGACTGCAAAAATTTCCTGCAGTGGAGTCTGTCAGAAACATTGGTGGAGCAAATGACTGTTACCAAAGAATCAATTATTTTGAGCTGGGAACACAAGATCTGAATTAACCATACATAGTAGTGCCTTACTATAATCAATACTATTGGCTGTCAAAAAAGCTATTTGCTAGGAAAATGGAAGTCAATGTCTAAACCAATTGTAATTTAAGTACTGAATATTTTAAATGAGATAAAAGAATTAGAAGTGGGGTCCGTAGAAAAGGGAAGAAGCAAATTACGAAGAAATAAATGGAATTTGTGGTAGCAATGCATGTCAGGAGGAGTGAGGTTTAAGGGATGGTAGGGATTGAGCAATTTATGTAGTGTTGGAGTGAATAATTGTTAAAAAGAAGGAAAATATATATGTAATGTTAATGCATGAATATGGCAAATGTTAAAATGGTTTGTTTTCTTTTTTTCAAATGTACCCATGCCTATGTCTTAAACAGTAATTTAATTAAGTGTTTAAAAAAAAGATTCATGCAAAAGTGGGGTAAGCATGATGAGTGGAGTTCACATAATAAAATAAACAGCAACAGCTGAGATTCAGTGCAAACAAGTGCTATATTATACATACAGATCATTAAAAACCCAAGTGAGATTAAATACCAGCAGCAACACAATGGACAATGATTTTATATCATATTATCCAAAAGTGGGAAGTCAGTGGAAAAATAATATAAGAAATGTTTGGTGGCTTCTGGAATGTATAGGGCAGAGCTACATCAGAGGAGAAAAGCAAGGTTATATGTTCCTCCTGTAAACAACTAAAGGGTGCTTTCTGAACTGCTTTGGTTTCTGGCCAGGACAGAAGATTTTATCTTCTTAAGTGGAAACTGTTCTTTGGCTTGATGAGATGTAAATGCTTAGTGGGATTTTTGTGCAGTGTGTGAAACTGTCTAGCATGTATATATTTATACATGCAGTACCTTTTCATCCTGCTTGCCTTAGATGTGACTTCTTATTGTACACCTTTAAAAATATCTTTGCATCTGTTTGCTTTACCTCATCCTGTCATTTTATATGAATAATGCAGGCTATACAAGTTACAGTCAGTAATATAATATAGTACAATATAATAGTACACTGCTTTTTTTTAGTCCTAAGTTACACTTTGCATTAGCTGTACAGGCCAGCCCTTGAAATAAGTTTGAGAATCATTGTAAATATTTGTACACTATGCGTCTCCTTTGAGTCTTTTACCATCTACCTTATCTACTCTAGTGCCCTGCATCATGTAGATGGATAGCTGTGCATATTAATTATTGCCTTGGTCAAATGTCTGTGTCTTAAATGCCAACTGTATGCATTCATTCTGTCTTACTACTGAGTTTCAGGAGCCTAACTGGATTTACTGTATTGAGAATTTAAACCCATCTGAAGACATATAACTGCATTATTTCTACAGAGCTCATCTGCTTGTTATTTCTACCTCTGGTTCAGGTCATGGCAGAGAAGGGTCCAAATGGCTTAGACTACCTACCCAGTTAGCAAAGTATAAATTAAGATCCAGTAGTAGCTGTGCAGAAATAATGACCTTTGGCACTGGACATAGACTATTACATTACATTATTATTAATATTAATTAATATTGGATAGTGTGTATTATATTACACAAGAACACTGTGGAATACAAATGAGATCCTTAGCATATATACAGTCTGCACCCGTTTGACAGTGTTTTTGTTAAATTTTCTTCTTTTTGAGCCATCAGATAGTACTTCTCTTTGCTATTTCTTTATTATGTATAGAGGAAAGGGGATGCATATACATAGCGCTGCTTGGAACAAACATGACTCAGTAACCAAGATGGCTGTACAGCTAATTTGAGCTGTACTGAGATGATTCAGACATGTGCAGACTCATGCATCTGATGTAAATAAAGAGGCATCATTGATCAATGAAGGGGTGATGTGTTCATATACCTTGTGAACTTGGCTCAGCTAGTCATTCAGTGAGAAACCTGCAGCACCTAAATAACAAACCTGACCAGCACATGTGACAGTGTTGGGGGTGGAACATAGCTATATACAGACATTGTACAATGCCCTCATGCTGTGACCTGCTTTGTAGGATTCTGGCATGTATATACAGTGCATTAGGGAATTGGACAACGTATCTCTATTTAAATACATGTCCTGTGCTATGTTATGTTTGGTGGAGTTTTTCTCCCCAGAACATTGCTGAAAGGAGGCATCTTCCAGGTCAGACTATCCAAGTTAGCAAACAGAATAAATAAATAAGATGGGGGCAACTGGTTACCTAGCTCATTGGTTCTGTGATGTTATTATGTTACTGTTTATTACTGCCTAATTTTAGTTATTTTACACAGTTTTGAGTTTTCTGAATTAGTCAGAGTTAGGGTTTTACTGAGCCGCTAAGGTGCCGAGGTAACTATTTGAAATGTCAGGATCCACTAGAGTGAGTCTCAAAACATGGAGACTGAATAGTCAAAAAACAGACTTAAATATACTGAGTCCAAGATGGCCATTTCTCGAGATATTTCCTTTTCTTTGAGGTATGGCGATCTCACAATAAACATATATAGGTTTGGATGTGGGGGCTTGCCCCACAAATCAGGAGGTGCAGGGGGGGGGTGCAAGACGTTTAAAGGAAAAGAGTGATGCTGTAGATTTGCTCTACTCCTGAATTTTTTTTTTTGTGTCAGCTTTGCTAATCTTTCTCTATTCCAATATAGAATAGTGTTCATTTTCTGCAATGGCTGCATATTTTCCTCAGAGATGGCTGGTCCTACTTGGATTGCCCATCTGTGTCCACATATTCATGATTTAGTTTAATAATCTGCCATTCTGATTTGATTTCATCCGTTCATTCACTGACCTATGGACTTGCTAGATACAATTAGTGGCTGATGATCTAATAGCTGTCATTTGCTTCTGGCAAGCCCAAATACAGAGGTTTTGAATTACACAACTTTGCTCATCCCTGACAACGTAACTAAGAAAGAGAGAAGGAAAAGAAACAAGCAGTGGTTTTGATAGTTTTGCATGATATAAGGACCATGATCTATTAATGGTGTTTGGTTTTACTAGATATCTACAAGTATCAGGATAGAAGTCACTGTCTGATGGCACTCGCTCCGCTTTTCTTTTTTACCTCTTGATAATTTCTGTCTTTAAAGACTGCCTGCACACTTATCTTTCTCTGGTATGAAATGGGATGGAGATTTTGGCAGGATGAGTGTGGACTCAGTGTCAGAACTAAGGAGACATTTTGTTGTTTTTCGTAGGGGTGCTTTGTATTTCCATCATGTTCTTTTGTCAATATGATAGGAATTTTATAGACTTAAATGGGCATTGTTGAGTCCGTTAAATATGTATTTTTGAAGTTAAGTACTATTATTGTGTTTAACTATTTTGTTTCATTTTCTGCTCTTTTAATGTATTTGCTTTTAGAAATGACATCTACTAATTATACATTTTCTTTTTAATTTTTATTTGGTATATGACTTCTGTTTAATGCTGTGCATTTACCTACTTTTTCATTTAGCTATTATTTTTTTTTTTTATCTTGGAACTGTATTTTGATATTTATTTTTTATATTTTTAGTTTATTTAATTGCATATTTCTTTAGTTCTGTAAGCACTTTAATAAACTCAAACTTGTACTTGAATAACACATGAAGAAATAACATAGGAACTGTAGTTTCTGCATTCATTTAAGCAAACTGCTTCATTTTCCAATCAAGCAGTGCAAACAAGTGCTCACTTTAATGAGGTCCTTGAATGAAATAGGTAAACATTGACAGGCATTACATCCACTCTTTGATGGCTGGGTACTGCCTAACAGTTTGTGTTTGGTTTTGCGCTGTACTGTACTTACAAATAACAGCTACTGCCATTTTCTTTCTTGAACTCAGGGCAAATCGATTTTTATATATTTCGTCACTGGTTTGTCTTGTGTTGATACATTTTTGTATATTGTTTCTAAATGTGATGATTTTTTTTGTTTGTTTGTTTCTAAATCCAGACTTTATAGAAGCCTATTTACGTTGGTTTTATCAAATTCTTTTTGTTGTTTTCTCAAAGTCTGTCTTTAAATAATTTCTTCTAGACATTTTGTTTAAATTCTGTTTAACCTGACAGTTAAATAGTAAATAAGGCATAGCAAAGATAAAGTTCTGGACAATGGTTTCTTGGGCCAGTATGTTTGGGGTGATTTGGCAGTGAATATGAGCAGACTGGGATAGAGAAACAATGGAAAGTGCATATGAACTACAGAAAAAGTAGTAATAGTAATTTACATGAAATAATGGAATTCAAGCAAGAAAACAAATGTACTCTTCTGAGTTGCAAAACAGATAACATAACAGGTTTTAAACAAGGCTGCAGGATTCAGAGAACAGAATAAGACAAAGAAAGACAATGAAGGCATCAAGAAAGCAAAATACAGTAACACGTAAGCACTAAAGAATGGAATGCAGACATAAGTAAGACAGTAGCAGAAGAATGCAATGTATTTTATGAATGTAAGCAGAAAAAAAACAAGGTGCAGGCAGACATGAGGAAAGCAAGGGGAATACCAGACATAATGAACATCTTGAGGTAATGTAAAATGGGGGGAGTAGTAGTCATCAGTACATACTTTCATGTGTAGGCCAAGTACCATGAAGGGAACACAGAGCCATGGCAGTGCTGAGGCTGCTGGGTCAAGGAACTTGTTGATAAAAACCTGTTCAGTATTTGTGGAAATGAAAACATAGACCCACTTAATTTGTCTTCATACTCTGAGTTAAAAGGCCAAGTGTGCCTCTTGAATTTCTTGATTTACTATTCTAGGGAGCAACACATTCATGCCCACACACACACACACACACACACACACACACACACACACACACACACACACACACACACACACACACACACACACACACACACACACACACACACACACACACACACACACACACACACACACACACACACACACACACACAAGGCTCTGAACTGTTAATGAGCTGCTTCCCATAACTAAAGGGTACGGGGCCTGATTCCTCCTGTCTCCATTTATCTGCTGTGTGACTTTGAGGAAACCACTTCACCAGACAGTGTTCGTCGGTCACACCTGAAAGGGAAGTTTTAACAAATGTATAAAAAGTACATACAGACACTTTTATAAAGATAATAGAAAAACTAAAACTGTGACAGAAAGTTAACAAAACTGTACAAGATTTACACCAGAAAATGTATGAAACAATATTATAGGAACTTGATATGTATGCCCTGAAAAAAGGAGGGAGACAGAGAACATAATAAAACAGATTCTCAGCTATTGTCTTTCCTTTAGTAAAGATCTCAAATACGTTTCACATGGCTCCATGTTATGACCTTTCTTGTTGTCCCTATATATGCATGACACACAATCATTAGTTACACAGTTTCATTTAATTTATACTAAAAATTCTGTCTTCCTTCTGCTCCTTCAACTAATTGTTGCCACTAGAATTTTTCTTTTTTATTTGTATGCTACAGAACTAAAAAAAAAAAAAAACAATAATCTGACTCCATCTGTCTTGCAACAGTTGTCTAACCTAAGATATTTTCTTCCATGATTTCTCTCTCTATTCTATTTCTATTGCCATCAGACACATATCATTAATAAGATACATCAATTTAAAATGGTATTTGTTACCCCTACTGCTATAGTTAATGGAGTAATTTTGGTACCCTCAAATGAAAGCAGAGATGAGGCAGTTTAGGCAATTAGACAGTGATTTTACTTGGGGAGGGGATGAGCTAAAAAATAAACTGGAATAGAATAGAATAGTACTCCCCAAGCATGATGGGGGATTAGGAGTGCCTACTAATTTACACCATGTCAAAGCTGTGCATCTGGCATAAATGGGTAGATCATGGAGGACAGTCATGTTCCTGCTTGGGTTTAGATGGTTCAGGTTAAGAAAGAGTGGCTTTCCTCTTGTGACTTTTGGATGCCTTATTGGAGAGAAGCATAAGAACGTTAGTGTCACCATTGTTGGGTAAAGGTGGCCAAGAGATTGGTGGATTGTTCCAGACTAAGGTGTGGCAGGAGTGGAGGAAAGCAGTGCTTCACACAGAGAATACGCTGGCAGATGGGGATGTTCGATCTCCTCTGTAGAGATGGAGGAGAGTACAACATCAAGGTTTGTGTGTGGATCAGCTGGCAGACTCTAGGTGTATAATTGGATGGGAGGAAGTGAGGAACAACTACAGGGTGCCCGTTGGTGAATATATGTGCTATTATGCAGTACAGAATTGAATCAACAAGTTGGCCTAGTGGAAAATGTCACAGGAGACATAACCAAGTTTGATTAAAGGGTGATAGAGATTAGGAATGAGGGCACTGAAGTGAAAGTCATGATATCCAGGTTATATAAATATACTGGAGAGAAGCAAGGGAAGGAAATGACACATATGAGAGACAAATGGTCCAGAAAAGACTTGAAGTTGTCTCAGAATGTTACACAGCAATGAGATGTCCTTTTCTAGATTTATCAGTTTGGTACAAAATAATATCATCTGTAAATAAAACCAACTTTTCTCAGTTACTATGTCATTTATATCCTTGAATTTCTGAGTCCGTTATTTTCTTTGCCAATGGCTCTAAATATGAAGCAAATAAAAAGGGGGGAAGAGGACATCCTGCCTGTTTCCTCTGTTCAAACACAATTTATCAGAGAGGAACTCTCCCAATTTAATTCTTGCCCTTGATCCTTCATATATCCTCCTAAATAACCTTATTATTATATCAGAGAATGCAAATGCTTCCATTGCCCTACTTATAAAATCCCAGCTTACTCTGTCGAATGCTTTCTCTTCATCAAGACCCACTGAGAACAGTGGTGCTTTTTTGCATTATTTTTCCTTCCACCACAACTATCTTAAAAGATATTAGTGTTTCTCTCCTTTTTAAAATACTATTAAACAAAACTTTCCAGATTATTATCACTTTCTTCCCTTCTAACTTCCAAACTTTCACAGGAATACCATCTGTTCTTAGAGACTTTCCTGCACATTGATTATATGTCACTGTTTTTTATCTCATCTTGTCCTCTTATTGATTACTTATTGAACCTCATCTATCTCTAACCTTGGCATAATTAAGTCTTCAATAAAAATTTCCATTTGCGCTCTTTCTCGATTTCCACATTTCTCTGCTTTATACAAATTTTCATAAAATTTACAAAATATCTCTAACACTCTACAAAATCTTTGGTTACTTTTCTTGTTAGAGGCTCCCTAAGTCTGGCAATGACCCTTTCTACTTTCTATTACCTAAGCCATAGTGCTAAAAGTTATTGTTCTCTGGAGCTGTTATCAAAAATAGTTGCTGAAAAGCTAGCTTTCTAAACACATGATATCATCTAAATACTCTAATTTTCTCTTTAGCACTCTGAAGTTGCACTTCTTCTTGTTCTGCAAAATTCTCCTCATTCTGCAATACTTTAACACTTGTCCACACCTCTAAATTAATCCTATTACTTGTTAACCATATTTCTTTCTCTTTTATTTCTAACCTGTTTTTAAATGCCATTTTCTTTTTATGCAGCTCACTAGCTATCAATTCTGAATAAATTTATATTTTCTCTAACAACTCTCAAATAATTTCTACTTCCCACTCCTTAAATTCCTCTCTTTTTAAGAGGTAGCTGACAGAGTGTCAGTGTCTCATTTTTATTTCATTAGCTTGCACTTTTATCTTAGGTTTTATCTGTGCATGATCTGAAAGTCATTGGATGGGTGTCAAAGCTTTCAATCAAATGCACATGTTCCTGTGAAATATAATTTCTATCCAGTTTAGCACAATTATTGTACCTTGGGGAATAATATATAAATTCTGTCCAAGTTCTGTCTACTGAATTCACATATTCCATACCAAATACTTTCATAAATTTCTTCAAAAATATAACCTACTTTGTTAGACTTCCCTTCTACATCCCCTGATACATCCTCACTACTGAAAATCAAGTTCCAGTCCCCACCTATAAGTAATACTCCCTGCTGAAAGCCGATTATTTCTCCAAACATTTTATTAAGTTCCATAATAGCAGTTTTTGGTGGAACATAAATACATGCCAGTATAATCCTCCTCTGTTTCCAATAGCCCCTTACTATCACAAATCTACCATTACTGTCTTTGGCTCCTTTTCTATCACTATTGGAGCCTCTGTAGCCATCAGCATTATTACTCTCATTTCCGTTTGTCTCTGATATTCTGTCAAATCCATCCTGAAATCATTTCATTGTCAAATTCACATGCTCATTTCTTTTCAAATTCATTTCCTATAGCATTGCTATTTGCACAATGAATTTCTTAATATAATAGAGTACTCTTTTCTTTTTGACTATACCTGGAAGGCCACTTATATTCCAAGATAAAATGGATAGCATACCTGCCATTATAAAAAAAAAAATATTGTTCCCACCACATATATATGACAGTTTTTAATATATATTTCCAACTTTTGTCTTACTTGCACCACACACACACACACACACACACACACACACACACACACACGCACACACACACACACAAATACACGCACGCACGTGCACACATGCACACACGCACATGCATGCATGCACACACACACATGCACACACACATGCACAAACACACACACACAAACACACACACACACACTAATTTTTGGCAAGCTGATTTATTATGAAATTGTTTCTTCTCATCTCCATTTGAACTTACATCATATTTTTCAAGACTTTTTGTTTTAATTAAAACCTCAACCGAAAACTAAATGCATTTTCAGAGTACTCCTGTCCATAGTTAACTTAGAACAAACACACAAAACTATATACATTTTCAAAAACTGAAGTTTAACCCTCTGGCTAGGGATAACTGGCCCAAATCAAGAACTGCACCCACAGCCATTACCTAACCTAAAATTAAGGTTAACCATGCTAAAGTGCATGTTAGAGCTTGTGCTCACACTTACATTGATTGGTGTATGTTTTTTCTGTTATCGTTATTCCCACCCAGATATAAAAAAACAGCTTGTATGCTTTTAGAAAACATTAACTTTTCAGTGCTAAGAAAAAAAGCATTGGCTCTCTATGAACCTATGAAATAAAACTAAATTTTATGCTGTTTGGTTAAATGCATTAAAGCATTCAGGCTGTTATCTTTAACTTTAATTTTCACTGAACTGCTTGCCATTGTATCTTTATTTTTTTTTTCATTTCCCTCAGGAAAGAATACTCTCAGGATTAATTGTTTGCACCTGTAGACAACTCATCTCTATATAAAAGTAGTCAGCAATGAAAAAAGAAACAGCTAACTTCTCTGCAGATGCAGCTGAAGACTTTTTGACTCCCGCTGAGAACATTTTCTGATAGAAAAAAAAATAAACTGATATCTTTGCAGATGCATGGAAGTTAGCATTTTTTGGCATTCATCATTTTGTCTTATTTTTCAAGCCTACTTATCTACAAAAATGTTTTATAGCTTAAGCAAAGGGCATTAATCACGACATCTACCCTTATAAAAATAAGAGAAATTATCTTAATTGAATGTATAGTATAATCAATTCATTTATACTCCTCAGTCTTTCTTCCCTTGTTATAGTGTAGGCTAATAATAAAAACAAAATTGTTTTACTTGAGATATTTTGCCCTTTAGTGCCTTTCAAAACATTAATGACAAAGTGGAGCATATGCTTCAAAGTTCACCTTCAAGTTTAACAAAGTCAACAACAGTCCAGTCTTTCTCAGCTACTATTTCTTGCAAAGCCATATTTCACAAATGTGACTGATACTTTATAGTCTCACATTTATTCACTAATTACAGTGTTGCTTGTCTTCATCCTGTTGATCTCCATCTCCCAACACCAGACTCTAGTTCAAGTCCAGGGTACCCCTGATTCTTCTAGTCTCCTCCTGTGCTTTTGTTTTGTCTTAAGATTTTTCCTTTGGAACACTGGAAAGGTTTTCACTGGCAAAGACTCTCTATGAGTTATATTGTCAGATGAATGAGAAACAGAGTCCCCTTCTGTTTGCTGTCTCTCTTTTTGTTGGATAGACTTTTTTTTATTTCCTTCTTAGCCTGTTCTGCTTCCAAAATGTCTTTGATCATTCAAAAAAAAAATTCTGAAGACAGCTAGATACAGCAGTTTGACTTTCATACCCACCTCTCATCATTCCCTGATCACTGGAATAAATTTCCTTCTCTTTTGCTAGTGTGCTATAAATAATCATTTTTTTTTTCACAAATACTCTGCTGCTCTAAATTTTAATATTTTTCTTTCCGCCACAGTTTCAACTGGATCAACTGTTTCTGATTGTACAATTGCATCTTTTTCGTAGCCAGATTTGGACCAGACACACAATGTGCCCTTTCAAATAAGAAATCTTGCTATAGAATACCAGTCCAGTTGCTTATTTGTACTTTTATAACATTAATGCAGTCTGTTCCATTCAATTTATGTGGTATGGTAGAAAACTCAGGTTTTCTTTCCATGCTCTGTCTTTAAACTCTACTACTTTTTGTAGTTTTATCAGTACATCTGAAGAACTATTTAAAGCTCCGTCAGCCCTTTGATATTTGAATTGATATATTCCTCCAATGCTTCATTTATTCTAATTAGCTCTGGGTACATTTAATTAATTTTCCTCTAAATTACTGGAAGCCATCTCTTGAACCCATGCTTCTCAACCTCTTAGCATAAAAAATCTGGACAAAGCCAAAAATAATTGGAGAACAAAAACCCAAAACATAGGGACATATTTTAAACATTGCTTTTATAAACCTAAAAGGTTTCCAGAATTTTGTACAAGCATTCATTTTTTCCAAAGATATGAGTCTGAAACTCAAATGTTTGTCATTATTTAGTGACCTTAGTCCTCAATGTTTTACCAGAAAAATATAAATTTTATGAGTAACAGACCGAAAATATGAGGCAAAAATCTGGATAATCTGCATAAATCTGGAGAGTTTAGAGGTACGTTTGAATCAAAACTGAAGCTTGAACCGCTTTTTGCTGAACAGCTGCAGGATTCTTCACAGTCAATGTTTTCTCTTTACATCTTTTGGTTGATTTTCTTACTGGTTCTATTAATTTGTCTTTGTTGGCATACAGGCAGTGTACTTGCCAGCCAGTAACTGATTTTTATTATCCAAAATGACAATTTCATGAATGTCATTTTTCAGTTTTTGCTTTCACTCTGTGGAGCTGAATTTAAGCTTTTGATCAGTATCCAGCCATCTTGGAAGGTCACAACAATGTCTTAATCCCAAACAGTAAATACATAGTGATCTACCAAACACCAGATTTCTGTGTGTGTGTGTGTGTGTGTGTGTGTGTGTGTGTGTGTGTGTGTGTGTGTGTGTGTGTGTGTGTGTGTGTGTGTGTGTGTGTGTGTGTGTGTGTGTGTGTGTGTGTGTGTGTGTGTATATATATATATATATATATATATATATATATATATATATATATATATATATATATATATTTATCCAAGATAAAAATAAGGATTCTAAAATATAAGTTGTACACTGGATCTCTTGAGCTTTGTAGGCTAATAAATACAACCTGAATCTATTAGAAACTTTAGATATTATTCTGATGCTGAGTTGATCCTAACATTACTGTGCCCTCTAACTACCTAGTTTCAATATTTTCCTGACTACAATTTCACTCCAGCAAAATGTAATCTACTAATCTGTGTATAGCCACAGCTGACGATACTCCTGTCTCTCTCTGGTTATATTAGATAATGCAAATTATCTGTATATAAAAGTATTTATATATAAAATTCAATTTATACATTACCTTACTCTCTCTTAGAACGGTTTCCCTGTCTAGCTGTTACTCAGCATGCTTTTTGTAAACAAGAAACATCTGCATTGAAAGATCAGTAATGACATAGGCAATCATACAGTTATATAAATGAAAACAAACCATACTGACATATTTTCAGTTGCAAACAGGCATCACTATACAGTCACTGTAAATCGAACATTACATAGCTCATTCAATCCCTGCATTCCCATAAGCCTCATTCCTCCTCCAAAACATTACTCTGCATGCACTGTTCCCACAATTCCCATTATTTTCCATGTAATGTGTTCCTACTCCTTTCTAAAGATCTAGTTCTTTTATCTCTGTTACTATATATCACTTCTAGTATTGTTAGTTTAGTTTTTGATTTCCATTTTCTAGTAATTTCTTTTTTGGCAGCTTTGACATTAAACTCACTATTGCCTTACATATTTATTACGTGTAGCTGTTATACATTTATTTTATTTTATTTTTGTTTCTATTTAAGATTTTGTTAGATGCATAGGTGGACTGATCCTGGGACCCTTTTCAACAAATACCTTAACAAAACCATCTGCTGAATTTTTCTCTGAGATGTTGGATGCTTTCTGTCACATGATGTGAGCTACTCACTACAAACTACCACATTCTATTGTTTTCCTCTGCTTTTATTTACAATTGTTCTCCTTTGAAGAGTTTCCCTGTGCATTCAGCCTATGTAGGTTTAGCCTAGTAGGGCTAAACCTGTAAATGCATCTTACATTAATAAATGACCTTCAAATGGCACCAGTGTACTTACTGTACCTTCTCCATCTGGGACATAATTTATAAAAACAAATGCAAATCTTTTTGCAATATATGGACTAATGTATAAGTACATGATATGCAAAGCTGAGACACGTCTCTCTCCCACTGTCTTTCTGTAATTTGCCTTGCTATATTGTTAGATTCCTTACCCCTGAAAATATATTTCATCTATGATTTATAGCACTAAAATTAACAATGGCTGTTATCTGTCTCTCATTCTGTCTCTGTCTCTCTCTCTCTCTCTCTGTCTTTCTCTGCCTTTATCTGTGTCTCCAGAACTGATATTTCTATGTTGTAATTTAGTTGTCTATATTTTTGATTATGCTGCGTGAATACATGGATGCTGTTATGCTTTAATTGTTTAGCTTTGAATTGCTTTTGACTGTTGCTTCTATGACATAACATTTGTGTGCACTACAAGCTTATTGTGGACTCATAGTGCATTAGTCAGTTATTTGTTTAATTTACTTTATATGTGTACCTTTCATATTTGCACTTATAAAGTTGGCCTTATGCCTGGCTTGTGCATTCATGAATGCAATCACTGTTTTTGATAGTACTATCTATGAGAGCTGTTCTAATAATCCACCACTTTTTCTAAGAAATAGTACTTACGCATGTCTTCCCTGATCTGCCTAACTTGTATCTTTGGGCTGTATTGATCTGTTCTTTTGTGTTGCTTGTTTTGAAAGATGGTACTCACTTGGACTTTTCAGGTTCCTCAAGGTATTGAAACATTCCTAAAACACAGCCTTCAGCCTCATTTGCTCAGAAGTATGTATGACAAGCTCTTCTAGTCTATCTCTATACAAGTTGTAATACAGACCACCTACCATTGTAGCTGCTCTTTTCTGAATTTGACTTGATCTTGTCTATGTCCTTATAGTGACAAGAGATCAACAACTGTACACAGTCCCCAGATTAGATTTTGGCAAATGTTTACAAACAGTGATAGAAGTTCTTGTTTTCTTCTGGGAATGTTTCCTGCTGTTGGCCTCAGTATGAATGATGCATCCATTTAGGATACAGCCTGTTAATGGTAAGAGTCAAATTCAGAATCCTTATATGTTATGATGAATCTTTTATAAGTGGAATGGAACCAGCTGAAAAGAGGAAATACTGGAAAGCATGAGTTTCGCCAGCCATAATAGAGTTAACATAAAGTCGACAGTAGAAAGCCAAAACCATCAGAACCGATACCTCACAATAACAAACTCACAACATTGAACACACAGCATACAGCACACATTGCAGAAACCATAACACCAACACCACAAAACAATGAAATACAACACAACACCATACAGACTACACTACACTACAAATGCAAGGGGCAATCCCCCTGCACCCCCCACACCCCCCTACTTATATATACTAACTCTGAGATCGCACAAATAGTAAAAAAAAAATTCACACACAGCCAGCACACACACTCATACCACCACCGCCCTACCCTAACCCACTCATACAAGTTACAATACACTTACGCACACTCACTCACCTTAAAATGCAGACACCATCCCAGCCGAACACTTCCATACGATAATGTAAATCCATAAGCACGAATTCAACATAGTCCTCTTCATGATAATGCACTTTCATTATTGTGAGGTTTCAGCTTCATGGACATGAATTGCAGAAATTCGATATTTCAGCAATTCATGTATATGAAGTGAAACCATATATATATATATATATATATATATATATATATATATATATATATATATATATATGGGTCTACCTGACAACACCAATGTGCTAAAACACCGACAACGAAATCACCGACACCACAAAACTGAAAGTTCAGAAACACGAAACGTCACATACCCGACAAACCACAATCCCGACACTCAACAAACAAAACAAATCCCCTGTCCAAAAAGCACACACACAACACAAGCACACCAAAAACCTTGCAAACCTATACTGAACCTTACATGCACAACTATCTATGCACTAATCTTAACCCAAACCCTAACCCTAAGGTCGTCACTATCGCACACTCACCTAACCCACGCTCTAACTCTAACTCACTTAACCCGCCCCTATCCCTAACTTCTGTCACTATCACACACTCATCTGACCCTAACCCTAACTCACTTACCCCACCCCTAACCCTACAGACCGTCGCTATCGCACACTTACCTTACCCACACCCTGACCCTAATGTCTATCCCTATCGCACACTTACCTTTACATGTCGGTGTTCTCAGCATCGGGATTTTCAACTGTCAGTCTTTTCCATTGTCGATCTTCCGGTGTCGGTGTTCTCGTTGTTGGCGTTTCGAGATTTCGGCATTTTCAGGTAGACCTATATATATATATATATATATATATATATATGGAACCCAGACACTTGAACAAATGTAACTTTCACCGAAAGTCAAATTCGCACTCACGCATACCCGAAATTGCTGTTCATCGAAGCAGAAATTTCGGGTATGTGTAAGTGGTGTGCCGGTCGCACTGCGGTGTGAGTAAGGGATTATTCTTTTACTGCACTGTAGCGTGACCTTGGAGTGAGAATATTTAAGTAGGAGGGTGTGGGGGGCACAGCCTCCCACACTGGGGGGCATAAGGGGGGCAAAGCCCCCCCTGCAAAAACATTTAATTAGTGTTTTTTTTTTTCACAGTTTAACAGAAGTGCTTTTTCGATTAAAACACTTTCGATATATATGGATTCGGACACTTGCTTTTCCGAGCAAGTGTCCTAGATACATATATATATATGTGTATATAGATATATATATATATATATATATATATATATATGTGCACACACACACACATACAGTGGATATAAAAAGTGTACACACCCCTGTTAAAATGAAAGGTTTTTGTGATATACAAAAATGAGTCCACAATAAATCATTTTGAAACTATTCCCACCTTTAATGTGACCTATAACCTGTTTTCTCTGGGTGCTCTGGTTTCCTCCCACATTCAAAATACATGCTGTAGGTGGATTGGACACTCTAAATTGGCCCTAGGTGTGAGTGCATGTGTGTGTATGTGCCTTCTGTGGAAGGTTGGGCGCCGGGCTGGCAACTCGACACCGTAAAACTCCACTGCCAATCATGAGCGGACAGGTGATCCGCTGTGGCGATCCTTAACCAGGAAAAAGCCGAAAGAAGAAGAAAAAGAATGTGACCTATAACCTGTACAATTCAATTGAAAAACAAACATATCTGTTAGGGGGAAAAATATGGAAAATAAAAAACATACAATAAGCTGGTTGCATAAGTGTGCACACCCTTAAACTAATACTTTGTTGAAGCACCTTTTGATTTAATTACAGCATTCAGTCTTCTTGGGTACACACCTGCCATCAATGAAAGAGACTCTTTTTAACCCCAAATAATGTTCAGCTGTCCTAGTAGAATTTTCCTGACATTTACTCAGTTGCCTGCTACAGCAAAAGCCATGGTTCGTAGAAGGCTTACAAAGCATCAGAGGGCTCTCATTGCTGAAAGGCAACAGTCAGGAGAAGGGTACAAAAACATGTCTACAACACTGGATATGCCATGAAACACAGTGAAGACATCATCAAAAAGTGGAGAAAATATGGGACAACAGTGACTTTGAAAAGAACTGGACGTCCCTCCAAAATTGATGAAAAGACAAGACAAAAACTGGTCAGGGATGCTGCTAGGAGACCTACAGCAACACTGAAGGAGTTGCAGGAATGTCTGGCAACTACTGGTTCTGTACTACATGTGACAACAATCTCCCGTATTCTCCA
>NC_056728.1:1759122680-1759230180 GCF_019279795.1 Protopterus annectens | reverse complement strand
TCCTCCCCGCGGTTGGGTGGGCGTTCGAAAGACATGTGTAAATGGGCGTGCCTTCGTTGAAGGTTGAACATCGAGCTGGCACCTCGGCGTTCGTCAAAATCTACTGCCAATGATTAGCGGACCAGAATTCTGCTGTGGCGACCCCTAACCGGGAAAAGCCAAAAGCCAACAACAACAACAAATATATATATATATATATATATATATACATATGGATCTAGGACTAATTACCAATGACATCTTTCAACGAAACTGAAACAGTCGAGCACACTTCTGTGAAAGTCTGCAAAAAAAAAAAAAAAACAGTAAACACCTTTATGCAGAGAGGCAAGCGCCCCAGCACCCCCATACCCCCCTACTTTTGTATTCCCACTCCAAGATCGCACTTCAGTGGAGAAAAGGGAATATTACTTTTCCCCACTCTAGCATGATCTCAGCAACAGCCATTCTGTCATGTTTTTTTTTAGCTCACTTTAGCGAAAGTACATTTTCGGTGAAAACACACTTCTATGAAAGTGTACTCGCCCGTTTTGGTTTCCGCGAAAACAAGCTTTCGCTCAACAGTCCTAGACTCATATATATATATATATATATATATATATATATATATATATATATATATATATATATATATATATATATATATATAGGGTTCCTATTAAATGATCAAAGGCGCATTCTTTCGAATGCGTCTTGATCAAACTTGAAAGCACGAAAAGGCAAAATAGTGAAACAGCATATAAGCAAATTCTTTCCCTGGGAAAGAAATTGCTTGGCTGCTTCTGTTACTTTGCCATTTTTGTGACTGAAGTGCGATCTCGGAGTTGGTATATTTAAGTAGGGGCCACTTTATGTAATGTTTTTAATTTTTTTTTTGTTTTGTGGAACAGCGATTTTTTTTTTCCCTTGGAAAAAAATTGCTGTTCTAAGCATTCGAGATTCCAAGCTTTCGCTTACTTGGGTTTGATAAATCATCATATCGTTCGCTTTTTTTAAGTGTTCGATGATTTAACATAGACCCTATATATGTCTATACACACACACACATACACGCGCGCGTGTGTGTGTGTGTGTGTGTGTGTGTGTGTGTGTGTGTGTGTGTGTGTGTGTGTGTGTGTGTGTGTAAACAGATATATATCAAAGCAGCAAACATAATTCATTATTATGTTAAAACATTAAGGTTATAATTAAGTCATACAGAACAATCAGTAACAATAACACTGAATTGAATATTAAAGAAAAGTATATTCCCAGTTGTCATCCACTAATACCATACTCAGTATTAATAATGAAATATCAATGAGTAGTAGCTACTGAAGGACAGGAAGCTTTCATATATCAAGGAGAATAAAGCTGACTTTCTGCTTGCCTTTCAACTATTTAAACTTATCAAGAATGACACCTTCCATCCACTAGCTTCAGACTATTCAGATATCTTAACCACTCATGTCCTCTCCTACAACCCCCCGCCCTTAAACTAGGCTTCGCTTCCCAGACCATGTTTTCTCAGTCCCTGGTCCCAAACTATGGGAATCTCCCCCTTCTTTTCTTAAAGATCATTCTTCTTACCGCATTTACCATTCACAAATAAAAGCACATTTCAAAACTCTAGGAAAATGCCACTGCTATCTCTCTGGTCATATAACTTAACCACTTCATTCCCTTTTTCTGTCTATATACCTTGCTCTGACTCTATTTTTGATTCTGGTTCTTTCAACATGCCATCTCTGATGCCACTGTATATATAATCATGTATATATTGTGTTTTTTTCAGTCATTCTGTATATAATGTCATTTATTTTTTGCCTTTATATCCATAAGCTAACTATGATATTCACTTTGTATATAATATATGTATAAATTGCATTTTGTCATTCTCTCTGTATATAATGTCATGTGTCTGTTGTGTTTTCCCCGGGCTGAGACTAAAATGGGTCCAAAGGGATCAGTGTTCTACCCCATTAACAAATGTATTTATTTATTTATTTATTTATTTCACATTTGTTAACCAGGTTAGTCCAATTGGGTTTGCAAACAAACCCATTATCTAAGTAAAGATAAAGTGATAATATACAAATATAAAATAACAATCACAATACAAAAACAAATTGTAAAAAAGAAAAGGTTATTAACTGCTTGCATTGCACTGATAGTAAGCAACCCATTTTCAGTGCAGTCCCAAGGGAAAAGAGCCCCAGCAAACATAAGCAAAGATAAACATACAGGACAAAAACTATTAAAAATAACAATGCAAATATGAAATTAACTATAAAGAGAAAGATAAAAGCAAAAAATATGAACATTAGGGGTTGCACTGATAGCAGTGGTCTAAATTTACTGCATATAAGAGTAAAAACAAACGGATAATCGTTTAAAAGAAGGAAAAGGTACAGACATTGATGGGAAGTGGGGGGGGTAAATAGTGTGGAGACTGGGAGGGAAGAAATTCAAAATAAAGTAAAAGTAAATTGGTCTAGATTCTGATGTCAGCAGACTAATAAGTCTGAACTGTGTTACACTGTGTAACTCACTTATTTATGCTATCAGCACGAGTGAAAGAAACTGTTTTACACTGTGTAACTCACTTATTTATGCTATCAGCACGAGTGAAAGAAAAACTAGGATCAAGTATTATGAAATGATATTTGGAAACCTTGACCTGTGCTGCAGAAATATTAACATAATCTACCATAGTGAATCTAAAAAGAAGTTTGGGGTCCCTACTTTGTACCAAATATCATAGACCTAAGGGCACTGACAGGCAGTTTAACTCCATGGAGCCAATAAAATTATAAAAAGAAACCTGAAGGTTGGCTTCATCTGACAAAAACATATTATTGTGTGGAACAATTAAATCATCAGAATAAAGAATGATGTTGAAGTAAAAATCAGAGCAAAGATTACTGCTCAAGAATGTTCAAAACAATAGACCCGGGTTACCGTCTTGTGGAAATTCAGAATGTAAGTTACCCCTGAGTGTTAAACATCTCCCATTGTTTACCACTTGTCTTCTGTTTTGGAGATAGTTGGCAAACTGTGGTAACGAACCTGGAGTGAAACCTAGTTTGCTAAGATGGCCCAAAAGGACAAACTGACTGTTGAAAAGTCCACAAAGGTAGCTCCTGAAGGATGACCTGTAATACTATCTACAGCAATGCTAGGCTATATTGCCATGTTGAAATGAGCCAATGTTACTATTTTAAATCAACAGTACAGAGTAAGTGAAACATTTGTCTTTTATTTAAAGCAAGAAAAATATGTAAATATGCAGAAAGATTGTTTAAAATTTGTAACTCCATGATTCCAAAGAATGCAATATGTTACTACCTTAGTTCAACATGCTGAGAGGCACAAAGTGGGGTTAGTCAAGAAATAAGTAGAGACAGAGTGGGATTTTGGATATAGATTTTTAAAGAGAATAATGACAACCATTTAGAATATTATATCCGTAAAACTGCAGAAAGTATTCTAAGAAATAAGCCAACGTGGGAATGGAGAAAGGAGGTTTTGCCAATAGGAATGACTGCAAGAAGGGAACAGAAAATAAGCAAGAGGGGGTTAGTATTTACTGGAGATAAATGGCAAAAGATCAAAGGTATTGGGAGGAAATAACTAGAGAGGAAAAGGTAATAGAGTGGAGAAATACAAAGAAGAAGTTTGAACTGCAGGTTGGAGATTGCCTTCCCTGTCTGAGTGATATCAGAGTATGGACAAAGAGAAAAGGATAGGAGAGACCTGAGTAAATACCTGCTATGGTGGAAACTGTTTCTGGAAAAGGAATAATTAGTAGGGAATATAGCATATTGAATGATAACTATAAGAATCAATCAGAGGAGGTTAGAAAAGATTGGGGAGAGAGATTGGAAAAGCAATTTACAAGGGAACAATTGAAGGGTGTATGCATGGCTCCCAAGTATGCAACAAAGTCCAGAAGGTTCTGGATTTTTGCTTAGAAGTGTTTGCATGGGTATTTTTTACCCCAAGCACACTTTCCTCTAGTAGATGGCAAATGTTAGATGTGTGATGGGGAAGGAAGAGATAACTGGGAACATATTTTTGGGAAGTACAGTGAGTTGGCAGATTTTAAAAATTGCCTACGGAATACTCTATCAGAAATATTGGGGAAGCAAATGGCTGTAATTAAGGAAATGATTATTTTAAGCTGGAACACTGGATCTTAGACATAGTAAGGCCTTATTAGGTTTAATTCTAATGGCTGGCAAAAAAGCAATTACTAAAAATGGAAATCAAAATATAAGCCAGCTGTATTTGAAGTACTGAATATTGTAAAAGAGATGAAAGAACTGAAAATAGGATCTTTAGAAAACAGAAGGAGGAAAGTACATAGAAATTAATGGAATTTATGGGAACAATGCATGTAGAATAATGCTCAGGATGAGGCGTAAGGTTTAAGAGAAGACAGGGACTGGGCAATTTATGTAATGTTAGAGTAAATGTAAGTATGTATTTATTATTTATTTATTTTATTTTACATTTGTTAATTTGGTTAGTCTGGCTGAGCTTTTGGTTTATTTTCAGCAGAAACCCGGGGAGAAAAGCTCCTCAGGACTAGAAAACAATTTATTAAATTTTAGTAACATAGTAGTAACAATCAGCTATAGAATCTTACAAGCAGAGACCTGGAGAGAAAAAAAGCTCCTCAGGCAATTCAGTTATACAGAGTATTAACAACTGGCAAACAAGTATGTGAGTTGTTACAAACAAGGTTTTAAACAATTAGCAGAAGAAAATGTGACTAGTTACAATATTATTTAAGCTGCTTAGAGCAAAATGAGTTAATAGTTAGGCAGATGCTTATTTAAAGTGGGTAGGATCTAGTTGTATAGGAGTTTGGAAACAAGAAAGGAAAGTAAGAATGGCTAGTAGGAGATGTAGGGGAGGTAGAGTATAGAAGACAGACTAGACAGGTAGGTTGTTTTGAGACTGTAAGAATTAAGAGTGGTTGGAGATAGGGGAAGGGAAGAGGTAGAAGAGGCAGGGGAATAGTATTAGAGATACATTAAGAGTGAGGTGGTGAAATAGGTGAAAGGATAGTGGTTTCAGGGTGGTTGGCTACAGTGGCAAGACCACTTTGTTTGTAGGTATTTCCTTGTGGCTAATTTGAAACTTTTGCTATGCTGGAGGGATTTTATTTCCAAGGGGAGTTGGTTCCAGGATGTAGTTGGGTTATAGAGAAGGGAGCCTATTTTGAATTTGGGTTTGTAGATGTCTAATAATTCTTGATTTGAGCTGCGTAGCATCCTAGCAGGGGAATATTTGGATATGATAGTGAAGCGGCTGGGGCAGAAGGAGGGTAGATAGAGGATAGAGTGGATGATTTGTAGTTGGTATAGTTGGAGCAGCTGAGGGAATTCTAGCCAGTCTAGTTGCTGTAGTGCTAAGCAGTGGTGTGACTTGTAGGTTTGGTTAGCTGCAAATCTGGTGATCTTATTATAGGTAGTTTCAAGCTTGGAAATAAGTGTAGAATTTAGGTTTGTGAATATGTGGCAGCTTTACAGGAGTGTTGGGAGTAATAAAGCCTGGGAGAGAGTTATTCAGGCAGTGTTAGTTAAGTATTTCTTGCTACAGAAAAGGTGTCCAAGTTTCTGATGAGTTCTTTTTACTGAGTTAGTAATATGAAGATCAAACTTAAGCTGATCATCTATTGTAACACCTAGCAATTTAGTACTAGCTTCAGATGAGATGATAGTGTTGTTGCAGGATAAGATGGTAAATGTACTTTTGAGTGTGGTGATGTTTTTAGGGAGGAAGAGTAGGAGCTTAGTTTTTTTTGGATTAAGTATTAGTTTGTTATCACTAAGCTTGCCTCAATGGTGTAGAAGGATGCCTTGGTAGTTGAGTGGAGGTCAGTTGGGTTGTCAGCAATGGTTATAAGAGTTGAGTCATCAGCATATTGCACAAGAGATGACTGGGGACAAGAGGAGTAGAGCAAGTTGGTGAAAATATTAAAGAGTAGTGGTCCAAGTATGGACCCTTGGGGGACTCCCATTTGTACAGTGAGAGGGTAGGAAAGTGCAGTGAGCCATTTAACTGATTGCTGGTGGGTAGAGAGATAGCTGGAGAACCAGGAGATAGTAGGGGGAGAGAAATGTAAGTTAGTGAGTTTATCTAGAAGGAGTGGGTAAGAGACAGTGTCAAAGGCTTTAGAAAGGTCAAGGAATAGGTATGAGGCAAGTTTATTGTTATCACGAGCTAGGCAGACTATGTTGATGAATGATATGAGTGCAGTAGTTGTCCTATGCTTGGGATGGAAACCATGTTGTGTGGGTGTGAGAAGATTTTCCTGGTGAAGGTAATGCATTACCTGCTTGTGAATGCATTTCTCTAGGATTTTTGAAAGTGGAGAGAGTATGGCAATCAGTCTGAAGTTGGATATGTCTGAGGAGTTGCCCCCTTTGTGAATGGGTAGAGTAAAGAAATTCCTCCATACAGTGGGGACATAGGATTCAGAAATGGATCGGTTGATTAAGTTAGATGCAGGATAGGCAAGAGATTCAGAGGCAATCTGCAGGAAGTAAGAGGAAAGCTTATCAACAGATGGGGAGCAAGGTTTAAGTTTAGAGAGTAATGACTTTACATAGTTGATACTGCTTTTAGAGGGAATGAGTTAGGAGGGTTTGGAAGAGGTACAGAGTTTGTGTTCCTGCTAGTATTGTTTCTGGGGGGGGGTTATTATGGAGGTTACTGAGTTTATAAAATGATTGTTAAATTTGTTGGCTATGTCTTCATGTGTTGCATTTGGACATGGTTTAGAAGAGGAAGTGTTTCCTGGATGAAGAGTCTGTTTAATAGAGCTCCAGAATTTTTTTGGGTCTGATTTAAGAGTAGAGGGAGAATTGGCATAGAAGTTTATTTTGTCATAATGGATGATTTTTTTTATTTTATTTCTGAGTTCTTTATATTTCTGAAGAAGAGAAGGGGTCTTAGTTTTAGTCCACATTTTCCAAATCCTATCCCGGTCTTTCATGATGGTTCTGGTAGATTTAGTGAGCCAGGGAGCTGTATTAGATTTGATTCTAATCATGCAAAGAGGAGCAAGGGAGTTAAGAATGTTTAGGAATGTAGTGTTGAAGGAGTGGGCAGCTTCATCTAAAGGAAGAGTGGTGAGGTAAGACCAGTTAATGTTGGAGAGTTGGTGAATAAAGGAGTTGAGACAGAAATGAGAAAGTGAGCGGGTTGTTAAAGTGTTATAAAGAAAGAAAACATATGTAATTTATGATGTATGTAAATGAAAAAAGTGTTAATATGATTTGTATTGTTCTCCATTAATGTATATGCACCTATGTCTTAAATAATAATTTAAAAAAGGTGTTTTAAAAATTCTGAGGGGCATTTTCCAAAAGAATGTGCATCTTCCACAATGCAGTCATAGACATCAATTTAACTTAGTTTTTACATACATTTATCTGCTAACTGGATAACTGTAGTTTTTAAAATACATTTATCTATTAACTGGATAACTGTAGTTTTTAAAATACATTTATCTATTAACTGGATAACTGTAGTTTTTAAAATACATTTATCTATTAACTGGATAACTATAGTTTTTAAAATACATTTATCTATTAACTGGATAACTGTAGTTTTTAAAATACATTTATCTATTAACTGGATAAGTCTACTCATTCTCTTTCGACCCCTTTTTTAGCCACAATGTGAATACAAAGGCAAATATGACTGCAGTATATTTGGACATTTTGTTTTTATTTTAGACAGACATGTAATACGTTTCTTGAAGGTGTCAACAGCATTATCCAGAGAAAACCCACATAGATACAGTAAGAACATGCAAACACCACAGAAGACAGTAACCAAATGTCAGAACTGAACTCATGAACAAGTTCTGGATGAGAAGTCAGTCTATTGCTGGACATACATAGCTAAGGCAATTTGAAGTATTGCTAATTCTTCTACCAGCATGTGATTGGGAAGTGTGAGGAAAGAAGAGACTCCACTGAAAAAGTACATGGACACAGGGAGGCAGTGTGAACTCTGCACAGAAGCTAGGTCTCAAGCAGTAGCATTAAGAACAAAACAAGAGTGCTAAATGTTGCAGCACGGTGTCACCCATTTTGGTTTTATGTGACAATAAACAGAAATGCTTCTATCCAGTTTATAGTTTTCTGTTAAACAGAACACTGGTACATGCAGCCATAGCTTTCGTCCTCTTCATTCAATGATCACATACAATGCCAAAAATAATAAGGGTCAAATCCCCCAAATAAGAGCTTTTCTTTGCTTATTTGGAAAACTAGTGGATTTTAATCAACATACATCTTCAGAAGAATAAAGTCTCCACTGGTGCTGTTTAGTAACTTCGGCCCTCACTGCTTTGCTATTGGGACAGAGCAATGTTTTGTGGCAAAAGGGTAGCCAGTGCAGAGATATGCATATAGCTTTTAGTCGAATGTTTGTGTTGGTTTGTGTGTATCTGCAGCAGATTGCTTCAGTGGGGCAGTATATAAATAAATAAAATCTCTAAATGGTCTGCCGACAGAAAGATGAATTACTTGATTAATATTAATGAGCATACTATTTATCCGGTTAATATTAATGAGTGTCTCTATACATACATTTGCAGGTCATCATCTCATTCACTGATAACTTCAATTGCTTCACTTTTTTTAAGTACACTTGTAATTTCAAATCTAAAGTCAGTCACACAACAAGGGTGAGACTACTGATACTGCAAAGGGGCAGCGTAAGGCATAGCTTTCAACCATCATGGGTTCTCTGTAATGCACTGAATCTAATGTGTAATATCAGCACCCGTACACACACACACACACACACACACACACACACACACACACACACACACACACACACACACACACACACACACACACACACACACACACACACACACACACACACACACACACACACACACTTGAGAATACACTGCTCGCCATGCATTTAAGGAACTGACATATTTTGTTTTTACTACTGAGTTATATGTAAGTCAGTGCTGTATAAATAGTATATGTGAGATCACTGCAGTTGTAATTTTATCCTTGCCTAGCAGAATCACCCCTCCCACTAACACTTCATTTCAAGGCACAACAAAAGGCTGAGAAAAAACTTGCTTTTCCTTAAAAGTGTATCACTCATGTCTATATTTATGCAGATAGGAAGTTGGTTTATTACTCACTTGTTTGAAATTGTCTAAAATTTTGACTGAGTACACTAAAGTTAAGAAGTAATGTATAATTAAGTTAGACTGTGCTGAATGAAATGGTCTAAACCACTGGAACTGAATATGAAAAGAAAGGTATTAGATGTAAATTCAACACCAAGTTTCAATTGTACAAATGTTGCAAAGCTTGCTAGTGTCCAACCTCTTTTCTTGCTTAAAATTTGGCTATTGCCCTTAGTGGAAACAAGGAAAAGCTTACTGACAGTGAGAGAGAGCATCAGACAAAAAGGTACACAGGAAAAACTGCAAAGGTTGCAAGCAGTTGTTCTTTTTATTTATTGTTTGGATGCAGTTTACCACTGCTGTTGGCAGTATGAGGCTATAGCTTTGAACGTCAAAACACGGAAAATAAGGAAGACTTGCCTGGTTTGTGCGTTAAACATGTGTTGTCCAGCTACATTCCAGAGCTGGACTTCAGTTTTCATTTCCTTCTACCACCAGTGCTCTCTTTGGTCACACCTTTAGAACGTTGTCATTAGATGAATTATATGTAAACACCCAATTATTTTCAGGAGTGTACTTCATGTGCTGTTCTTCAGTAACACCTGTACAGATTTGTGTCACGTTGTAGTACCAGTTTTTGAACAGCTAGAGAGAACAGTCTGTTAGGATACATTCAGCTTGTGACCTGTAAAATTCTTAATGTCATTATACTTTCAAACTTGCACTAGAGATGTGGTGCATTATGGATATAAATTATGGGATGGAAGCAGAAATTCAGAGATATACAAAGGCCTCTGACAGCAAGGTACTTTGCTTTAACATAAGTAAGGTAATTCCTCTACAGGGAGTCAAATTAGATTTCTTTAAAAAAACTCTCATTCATAGTACAAGTTAAAATCTGATAGTAAAAATATGCAACTGAAATAATTTGCCAAATCTTATGAGGGTAGTAGTATATATCCCTCATATTTACTATATATATATATATATATATATATATATATATATATATATATTTAGTGACATTTACAACACTAGAAATTACCTTTTAATGACTGCTTCAGATTCTTTTATTTAAAAAATATTTGATTACAAGTGAACAACAGTACCCATGGCACAACATGTCAAGACAATAAGCCATTTAACAGTAATATAGCCCACTTAGCATTTTCCCATCCCTTCTTGAATTCAGGGTTTTAAATAATGAATATAATCAAGTTAATGCATTTATTATATTGTATATAACTAGGTTATAATTGAAAAGGGGTCCATGTGGTCCACCTCACCTATTTGCTAGATGTTCTGTTCTTCATAACAAACCATGTGACACAAAAAACCTGAATCACATATGAAACAAATCATCACATACAAGTGGTATAAAATAATAAGTAAAGAGAAAAGGGGAAAGGAGGGCTAGGCTTCATCTCACATGTCAATCCTAATAGTATTGTCTCACTCTTCCATTTGTCATTTTGTAGTCAATCTATTAAACTTATTTTATTATTTTATATGTTGATGCCAGGGCTTACTGTTTATTTAAACCTTTTTTCATAGTTTTGTCATTCCCACCATTTTCTCAATCCCGTCCAACTCCATTATGTACTACCCATAAGCCAAAAATACAATTCATAAGCTAAAGATGTTTATCAGATCTTAAACAGCCCATCTAAATGTTTCTAGTTTCAAACAGACCTAGACTAGATAAAAAAACTGCTCTCCCTGACATTCCCTATATCTCCAATTGGCACTGCTAGATGATGAGAAAGTTGTGCTGGAGCATAGAAATACTAATGTAGACAACATCATCCAGAAGCTCCTATTGTTTGCAATGCAGTTACCTACCTGGCCAAAGTGCCTACCTCGGATAGCCTCTCTGATTGTATTTCTGCATTAAAGAGATTCTTCCAAGTCAACCTTAACTTTTAAATCACTGGTTTCTTAAGGAAGTATAGTACTTTATAAGCCTTAATAATCATGTCCCTCATATAAGTTGTTCTTTCCCTCATTTGAATCACCCATTTAAGCAAATCCATTTGGGCTCCCAAAGCCTACCTTCTCTGTTTAGTAGATTTAAATTTTAGTATCAGGACAAAATACTCCCAGCTGCAGTCCCTGTGAGAAATAATACTGCCTTTCCACATCTTGTAGTGAAACAATCTCACTAATGTTCTTCATATTGATCACTATTGCAGTAGCCTGAGCTATACTAGCTATAGCCTGCATAGGATAAGACATCTGACCAGCTTTCAAAGCTTCAGGGCTTTCCACTTGCCCAAATCATTAGACAGCCTGAGCTGAACTGAGTAAAGGACAGGACTGGACACCACGCCCTTCAGAGTTTTCCTGACAATGAGTAGAGTGCTCTAATGTGGGCTTACAAGGAGCAATGGTCAGTAACACTGTTCATTTGCTGACCAAATAAGTCCTATTTGGGGAAAAAATCTTTCACAATTACTTTTCTCTTGTTTAACTCATTCAAGCTGTCACAAAAGGAAATATTGACGGCTCAGCTCGCTGGAATTTTGTAAATAATTATATGTCATTTGTGAATATCAACATGATTCATATGCTTGTGTTACCAATGTATTTAGAACTGTATGTTATGTGTATATCAAACTGCTGGAACAGAAGTGTGTGTAAAGTACTGAGCTTAAAGATGTATCCACAGTGTACCCTACTGGAAGAGAACAGAAATGTATATACACTATTGTAATTTTGTAAATGTATACATTTTTAACAATGGAAACTGGAACATAAAAGGTTAACTTGCAAAACTTCAGGAAAATAGTTGAAATTAAATTGTTTTATAACTGCACCATAAAAGAGATGTTATCTTTCAGTTTTGGTGCAGCAGGGAGACAGGATGTCTAAAAATAGGGAGCCTTTTGCATTGTCTTGTAAGTGTTTTATTCTTCTATGTTTTCTAGCAACTGCAAAGATCTGAAGGCTATGTATTTTCACAGGGAGATATTAAATGCTAGCAATTTCTAGCAATGGTTGCTGAGCCTGGGAACTGAAGTCACGTGAGAAAAAGTGATCTCATGCTGTAAGTATCCTAGTAGTAATATTTGATATTCATTTAAGAACTCTCTGAGAGAGTGACTGGGCATTTTGTATTTTGTCTCTGACATGGCAGCGTCAGCTGGAAACATACACTCACCACATCTGCATTCGCCTTGCTGTAAGTAAGTTAACTAAGTTACAGTAACTTCTCTTAGATTCAGTTAGGAATATAGTGAGGTATAGCTTAGATGTTTTCTGTATTTATTTCAGACTGTCCTGCAATGTTGTTTTAAATATTTCCTGTGATTTTGAACTCTGGTATCACTATACATACACATTTAGTATTGTCTTGTTCTTTTATTATCTATTATTAAATATATTTAAACCGTTCAATTGTGGCTGGTCTGTCTATAGATGTTTAAGCTCTTAGAGTATTTGCATATCTATTTGATAACACTCTACAGGCCACTCCTAATAGCCTTGCTCTTGGTCAAACTACCATTTGTATTGATAGTAATATTACACAGTAAGATTGGACACCCTTTGCTAAGGGCCTTAAAGTAGCTGATAAGTAGGGGCTGATGGTGGTGAAAACTACCTTATAGTCTGGGCAGAAGGAAGCATAGCTAGTAACCTCTGCCAGCCTTTCCCAGGTGTATGTGTGTATGTGTATAAATCAAACCTCAAAGTGTTTGTGTGTGTGTGTGTGTGTGTGTGTGTGTGTGTGTGTGTGTGTGTGTGTGTGTGTGTGTGTGTGTGTGTGTGTGTTTGGACAGAGAGGGTGCTGGAGGTCTTGGTTTGGCCACTCAGCTGAGAACTCAACTCTATAACTCTGCCAGTGGGGAGTCTTATTGGGAATATGGAGAAAGAGAGAGAAACCAGCCCCAGACTGACTGCGGTCTCTGTGTGCTCTTAAGAGAAATTGCATTTACTGTGTGTGTGTGTACTTGTCATCCTCCCAGTGTGTACATCCCCCACTGTTGCCAGTTGTGAGGATTGAGGCTCCCTGATTACTGGACCAGTGCTGGGGCATCACATATTAATTGGTGGGCAGTAGTGGGATATCCACATTACATATTAATTGGCTTGTAGTGGTGGGATATCCACATATTAGGATTCAGTGGTGTGGATATTGAATTCCTGTAGCCTGTAAACAGTGGTCACTGAAGGTGTTTGTACACTCAATCAGCCACACAGTGAACATTCAGAGTTTCATATCACAATTGTTTTATTTTTTTTTTGTTAGTTTAGTTAGTCAGTGAAGGCAGGCAAGGATGTCAGTGGAGGAGTATGGCAAGCTGACAAGGAGCCAGTTGGCTGAAATGTGCCAAGCTAAAGGACTGGTGAAAGCCAACCTGACTAAAGCAGAAATTATTGCAGCCTTGGACACAGCTGCATCACAGGCCAGCAACCAGGAGGACAATCAGACTGGCCTTGGAGATTAGAAAATGGACAGTTCAACCTTTCCACAGAGGACTTAAAAATCCATCTGGAGTTAAAGAGACTTAAACTGGAGGACAAATGGTAAGAACTAGAATCAGTAGAGAAACTGTGTCATCTGGACGCTGAGGAGAATGAGAGACAGAGGCAACATGAGAAGGAGATGCTGACTCTTTGCCAGGGTCATGGATGTAATGGTGAAGGGAATAACCAAACCCCAAAAGCAACAAAGATCAGTAAATTTCTTCCACAATTTACAGAGTGTCATAATTTTGATAGTTTTATTCATATGTTTGAAAGGGTATGTAAACAGTATAATGTTGACCAAGGGCTCTGGGTACGGTTCCTGACCCCCCTTACTCTATGGTAAAGGTGTAACTGCTATTTCTAAATTGTCTGATATTGATTGCTTGAATTATAATGCTCCTAAAAATTGTCTTTTAGAATGTTTTAAGTTAACACCTAAAGCTTACAGAAAAAAAAGTTTCATGAGCCTAGACACAAGGCAGATGAAAGTGTGTGTGAATATATTGCTGAACTTACACTTACTTTCATAGGTGGGTGAGTGGATGTCAGGTTGCCACTTTTGAAGGGCTGGCAGGCCTTTTGGTGAGGGAACAGGCCCTTAGCACTTTGCCTCAGGACATGAGAGTCTGGGTAGCAGATACAGAATGTGACACAGCAGTTGAATTGGGGAAAAGGGGAGACCTATACCTAGCAAGCAGGGCATCACTGCACAGGAAAGGGATACCCAGTGCTGTTCATGGGTCTAAGGGAACCCATGGTGGGCAGTCTAAACTACCCCAACAGAGTCTGCCAGTAGCAGGGGAAGCCACTAGTCCAGGTGCACATCCAGGACCAGTTGTTAAATGTTTTAAATGCAATCAGTGGGGCCATGTAGCATATAGATGTCCATGGAGGCAAGGTGGGGAACAAAAGGTGGGAGAGCCAGTAAGTGGGAATGACAGAATGCCAGCAGTAAGTTGTCTGGAGACCACAAGGGTACCAAAAGAGGTTATATCTTATCATAGTAAATGGGAAACAGGCTACTACTAAGAGAAACACAGCTTCTGACCTTACCATTGTGAAGCCTGCAATGTTTAAAGAGGAGCACCACTTGCTTGGGCAGTCTATTCCAATCAGAGCTTTAGGTGGGATCCCATTCCAAATACCTTTGGCTAGGGTTCACCTTGACTGGGAGGGTGGAAAAGCAAGCCAGCAAGTAGGTGTGTTTGAGGATATCCCTGCAGATGTCCTGATAGGGAATGATTTTGATAATGCAGGAGCTTGTGTGCATGCAGTGACATGCAGTCAGGCTTGGAGACAAGCATGTGGGTCTAGTAGCCTGTGGGAGACCCAGTCAGATCACAGACTTGAAGCCAGGACTGGTGTAGTGGTTACTTCAGAGAGGGAGCTACCCTGTAGCAGTGAGACTGAAGGTGAGCCACAGCTGCTTGTGAGTACTGATGTTCCCTTGGACAGAGTGACTGTAAGGTCAGAGGTGAGTAGTAGTACCCAGGATGACAGTGAGGCACCACTGTCAGAGGATGCCAGACTTCCTGTGGAAGGGGAGCTGGGAAGGATTACCAAGATACAGTTGAGACAGGCTGAGCTCTCAGACCCTGCATTACAAGGCGTGAGGGAGGTAGCCAGTGAAGCACCTGATTGTCAAGGAAAAGGGGAATCTGTATACTGAGACAAAGGGTTACTGTAGAGAGATTGGACCCCTGAGGGAGGGCTAGAGGGTGAGAGAATACAGCTGTTGGTAGTGCCCAGAGCTTACCATATGGCACTTCTAGACATAGCCCATGATATTCCCTCTGCAGGTCATATGCGCATAAAACATACAAAGAGATGCATTATGAGGAACTTTTATTGGCCTAGGATTTCCAGAGATGTAACTGAGTATTGCAAGGCCTGTGAGCAGTGCAAAAGGTATACAAGGCAGGAGACAAGGTGAAAGTTCCTTTGATGCCTTTGCCTGTGATTGAGGAGCCATTTCAGAGGGTAGCTATGGATATTGTGGGGCCTCTGAGTATCCCAAGTTCCGCAGGGGAAAAAGTCTATCCTAGTGGTAGATTATGCTACCAGATACCTTGAGGAAGTGGCATTGTCCTTCATTGAGACAGAAAAGGTGGCAAATGCTTTGGTAGAGATTTTCAGCAGGCTAGATTTCGCAAAAGAAATACTGACTGACAGAGCTGCCAATTTCATGTTAGACCTGCTGGCTTTTCTGTGAGAGCACTGTGGGGTGAAGCACCTAAAGACCTCCCCCCACCATCCCCAGACTAATAGTCTGGTTGAGAGGTTAAACTCTACACTAAAGACCATGCTATAGGCATTTGCAGACAATCTTAAGGGGGAATGGGACAAATATTTGCCCCATCTGTAGTTTACTTACAGGGAGGTGCCCCAGGAATCCATGGGTTTTTTCACCATTTGAGATGCTGTATGGGCATAGGGTGAGGGGGCTTCTAGATTTGACTTGAGATGAGTGGGAGGGTGAGTGTGAATCCCACAAGAAGTCTGTTGTGGAATATGTCCTAAACCTCAGGACAAGGCTCAGGAAGCTCATGAGTTTGGCCCAGGAGAACCTGGCAGAAGACCATCAGCAGAAAAAGATATGGTATGATAGTAATGCTCAAGCTACAGAGTATGCTATAGGGCAGTAGGTAATGGTTCTCATTCCTGTCAGACACAACAAGCTGCAGGCAGCTTGGGAGGGACCGTTCAAAGTGGCAAGGAAGGTCAATGATGTTAACTACATGGTAGAACTGCTACGCAGGAGGCAGGGGAACAAACTGTACCATGTTCACATGATGAAACCTTACCATGATACAGAAGCTCTGGTGCTAAGTATTGTTAGTAAGAGGCAGGAAGAGTCTGAGGGGGATCTATGGCTGCAGGGAGCCAGCCAGCCAAATCCCAAATTACTATGGTGGAACCTAGGATTGCGGGCATATGATAGGACAGTGCAACACTGTACTGGGGTCAGCAATGCCAAGGCAGCTGGAATCTCAAGACAGGAAAGGTGATAAGGTATTCCCAGATAGTCAACCCTCTCAAGCAATGTTTCTCAAGGGTCACTTGAAAAACTAGCTTGAGTCTTCAGTGGGGGCGGGGTCACAAAAAGAAATATTGCCAGCCCAGCTCGCTGGAATTTTGTAAATAATTATATGTCATTTGTGAATATCAACATGATTCATATGCTTGTGTTACCAATGTATTAGAACTGTATGTTATGTGTATATCAAACTGCTGGAACAGAAGTGTGTGTAAAGTACTGAGCTTAAAGATGTATCCACAGTGTACCCTACTAGAAGAGAACAGCAATGTATATACACTATTGTAGCTTTGTAAATGTATATATATTTAACAGTGGAAAGTGAAACATAGAATGTTAACTTGCAAAACTTCAGGAAAATAGTTGAAATTAAAATTTTTTATAATTGTGTCATAAAAGAGATGTTATCTTTCATTTTCAGTGCAACAAAGAGACAGGATGTCTAAAACTAGGGAGCCTTCTGCATTGTCTTGTAAGTGTTTTATTGTTCTATGTCTTCTAGCAGCTGCAACTATCTGTAGGCTATGTGTTTTTACAGGGAGATGCTAAATGCTAGCAGTTTCTAGCAATCATTGTTGAGCCTGGGAACTGAAGTCAGGTGGCAAAAAGTGATGTCATGCTGCAAGTATCCCAGCAGTGATATTTGATATTAATTTAAGAACTCTCTGAGAGATTGACTGGGCATTTTGTATTTTGTCTTTGACCTGGCAGCATCAGCTGGGAACATCCACTCACCACATCTGCACTCACCTTGCTGTAAGTAAGTTAACTAGGGTACAGTTATTTCTCTTAGATTCAATTAGGAATATAGTGAAGTATAGCTTAGATGTTTTCTGTATTTATATGAGACTGTCCTGCAATGTTGTTTTAAATATTTCCTGTGATTCTGAACTCTGATATTACTGTACACACATTTAGTATCGTCTTGTTCTGTTATCTATTATTAAATATATTTAAACCTTTCAATTGTGGCTGGTCTGTCTAGTGATATTTAAACTCTTAGAGTACTTGTATATCTATTTGGTGACACTGTACAGGCCATACAGTAGGATTGGACACCCTTTGCTAAGGGCTTTAAAGTAGCTGATAAGTAGGTGTTGGTGGCGGTGAAAACGTCCTCATAGTTTGGGCAGAAGAAGGCATAGCTAGTAACCCTGTGCCAGCCTTTCCCATGTGTGTGTGTGTGTGTGTGTGTGTGTGTGTGTGTGTGTGTGTGTGTGTGTGTGTGTGTGTGTGTGTGTGTGTGTGTGTGTGTGTGTGTGTGTGTGTGTGTGTGTGTGTGTGTGTGTGTGTGTGTGTGTGTGTGTGTGTGTGTGTGTGTGTCTTTGTATAAATCAAACCTCAAAGTGTTTGTGTGTCAGCTACTTGGGCAGGGACACAAAGCACTGGATGAACACAGAGGGTGCTGGAGGTCTTGATGTGGCCACCTAGCTGAGAACTCAGCCCTATAGCTGTGCCAGTGGGGAGTCTTATTGGGGATCTGGAGAAAGAGGGAGAAACCAGTCCCAGACTGACTGTGGTCTCTGTGTGCTCTTAAGGGAAATTGCACTGTGTTTGTACTTGTCATCCTCCCAGTGTTTACATCCCCCACTGTTGCAAGTGGTGAGGATTGAGGCTCCTTGATTACTGGGCCAGTGTTGGGGTGTCACACAAGCCTATAACACCTTTTTTTATATACCCTCATTTAACATCCATAATGCCTTAGGTGTCCAGACATTTTTGGGGTCTGGCTTCTTTAGGCATCATCGGAAAGAGCAAGGAGTAATTAACAAAATTACACTAAGATTGCTAATTTAGGATGTTCTGCAGTTGAGAAATTAATTACTGTTTTCTGCTTATTATTCATAATCTCATATTTATTTTCATGTTTTGGTAGCTGAGAGAGACCTACGTCATATAGAGGAGTATGATGTAAAATGCCATGGTTTGAGACAGAAAAATTCATTGTCATTGTCTATTTATATCACAAGGATAAGGCATATGACGAGTTGTACAAAAGGTTGGACACTAAGGAGGGAGAAAAGGACCTGTACCGACTGGCTAGACAGAGGGACCGAGCTAGGAAAGATGTGCAGCAGGTAAAGGTGATAAAGGATAATGAGGGAAACGTACTCACTAGCAAGGAGAGTGTGTTGGGGAGATGGTAAGAGTACTTTGAGGGGTTGATGAATGAAGAGAATGAGAGGGAGAGAAGGTTGGATGATGTAGGGATAATGAATCATGAAGTACAATGGATTAGCAAGGAGGAAGTAAGGATAGCTATGAAGAGGATGAAGAATGGAAAGGCTGTTGGCCCAGATGACATACCTGTGGAAGCATGGAGGTGTTTAGGTGAAATGGCAGTGGAGTTTTTAACCAGATTGTTTAATGAAATCTTGGAAAGTGAGAGGATGCCTGAGGAATGGAGAAAAAGTGCTTTGGTACCAATTTATAAGAATAAGGGTGAAGTGCAGAGCTGTAGTAACTACAGAGGGATTAAATTGACCAGTCACAGCATGAAGTTATGGGAAAGAGTAGTGGAAGCTAGGTTAAGAAGGGACGTGATGATTAGTGATCAGAAGTATGGTTTCATGCCGGGAAAGAGCACTACAGGTGCGATGTTTGCTCTGACAGTGTTGATGGAGAAGTACAAAGAATGTCAGAAGGAGTTGCATTGTGTTTTTCTAGACTTAGAGAAAGCATATGACAGGGTGCCTAGAGAGGAGTTGTGGCATTGTATGAGGAAGTCAGGAGTGTCAGAGAAGTATGTAAGAGTGGTACAGGATATGTACGAAGGTAGTGTTACAGCGGTGAGGTCTGCTGTGGGAGTGACGGATGCGTTTAAGGTGGAGGTGAGGTTACATTAAGGATCAGCTCTGAGCCCTTTCTTATTTGCAATGGTGATGGACAGGTTGACAGACGAGATCAGACAGGAGTCTCTGTGGACTATGATGTTTGCAGATGACATTATGATCTGTAGTGAGAGTAGGGAACAGGTGGAGGAGACCCTGGAGAGATGGAGATATGCTCTAGGGAGAAGAGGAATGAAGGTCAGCAGGACTAAGACAGAATATATGTGTGTGAATGAGAGGGAGGATAGAGGAATGGTGAGGATGCAAGGAGTAGAGGTGGCGAAGGTGGATGAGTTTAAATACTTGGGGTCAATAGTTCAGAGTAACAGTGAGTGTGGAAGAGAGGTGAGGAAGAGAGTACAGGCAGGATGGAGTGGGTGGGGAAGAGTGTCAGGAGTGATTTGTGACAGAAAAGTACTTGTAAGAGTGAAAGGGAAGGTCTACAAGAGCGTAGTGAGACCAGCTATGTTATATGGGTTGGAAACAGTGGCATTGACAAAAAGGCAGGAGTTTGAGCTGGATTTGGCAGAGTTAAAGATGTTAAGATTTGCACTGGGTGTGACGTGGGTGGACAGGATTAAGTATAAGTATATTAGAGGGTCAGCCCAGGTTGGAAGGTTGGAGACAAAGCCAGAGAGGCAAGATTACGTTTGTTTGGACATGTGCTGAGGAGGGATGCTGAGTATATTGGGAAAAAGATGCTAAGGATGAAGCTACCAGATAACAGGAAAAGAGGAAGGCCTAAAATAAGGTTTATGGATGTGGTGAGAGAGGACATGCAGGTGGTTGGTGTGACAGAGCAAGATGCAGAGGACAGGAAGAAATGGAAACAGTTGATTCGCTGTGGCGACCCCTAACGGGAACAGCCAAAAGAAGATGATGATTGTCTATTTATATCACACTATACTGGAGATACTACTTGTTTGCTAGTAATTATGAAAAATAAGCAGTATTTCCATAGGAACTTAATTCAAAATAAGTGACTTACAAACTATTGCAATGCATTAGGTGAAACCTTAGATGTTGAAGAAAACTGGCATTGATATTTGCATTGAACATTGCACATCTTGAGAGATATTCAATGTTATTTATATTGCTGATTATACTATCAAGGGTATGTTTTCATATTTCTGTATATATCCCAATCAACATGCACTCAGAGGGGAATTTCTTGCTGTAATGTGAAAGCTTATGTCTGGTTAATATAAGTGTTCTAAAAATATATGTCTACAATTGTACAGTTTCCAGGACATGATTATTTGTTTTTGAAAAGTGAGCAAAAAATGCAATTGTGGGTTTGAATGCATTATAATATATTATACTATTTATGAAAAGACTATGAATAATGTGACTATTGTCCTTAGAAAGAATATATCTTAATGATAACATTGCTATTTGTACACTTGTAATAGCTTTTATTCTTCCCAAAATATTTACATGTGTTTATCATATGCTTTTTAGGTTTATTTTTAGAAAATGCTCTGGAATGCAAGGATGTATATAGGCTGGTAGGTAAGATAACTAGTTTTGTTCTGAAAAACAACTATTTCAAAGCTAATGAAAAGTATTTCTATTGACTGGCACTTTACCTTTATGTACTTTTAAACAGTAGTGCACATTTTTACTCTTGTGGTAAAAAGTTGTTAAAAGTTGTTAAAATTGCCTTTTCTGTTGAGACACTGTGGTTATTTTACTTTTGAGGGATGGGGAAAGTTTTTAAAGTAGATTTTTTTAGTGTTTTTTTGCGGAAAAGTGAGTTTTTGTGAATTTCCTGTTTTAACAGCTATTGCTGCTAAGCTTCCCCGGGAAAACAAGCAACATTTTTGGTTTGACTATGGAATAAACTACCAGTTCTTAGGTTGAACTTTCTTCAAGCCACAGAAAGAAAAAGTTAACTAACCAACCTTTGCATCTCAGCAAGCTAGTAATTTGAGATGGCCCCAGATGGGTAACTCTGCTGCGGTCCAGAGCCCGTTCCTCAGACCACTCATCTTTTTCCTTGGATCCTTCTGATGCTGTTGATACACCCACCATGGACCTCAGGTTAGCCACATCCTCTCAGGCTGTTGGGATCCCCTGTGTGGGCAATGGAGGGCTACTTTTGTCAGTCATTGTGAGAACAGGCAGGAAATGTGTCCTTGCTTAGTCAGAATGTTGTGTCATTCTTGGGGGAAGCTATTGCTAGCAATAATAGATTGATTTGCTCCAACATTCCTGTCAAAAAGGGTCAGAAAGCTAAACATTTAATTTTTCACTTTTCCTATATTAGTTTCTTTGGACAAAAGTAATTTATTGAGCTTGGCTTAGGGTCTTATACAGGCTATTGACTCTTCTTCTAAGGTGGTTTCTGGTAAAAGAAAAAGGGATTACTCGTTTGCTGAAGAGATTCAAGATTTTGAATCTGTAGAGGAATGTAAAAGGATAGATGCAGGGCTTTCTCCTCAGATTTTTGATTCAGATTCTAAGGAGAGTATGGTATCTGACTTTACCTGTGAGGTATTCATTTTCACTGAGACTATTTCCAAAATGTGCCAGTGTTTTCAGTGGGAAAACACTGAGGATTCTCAGTCCCTCAGAAAATACTTAGTTACTACACACTGGAATTTCCAGAACCCTCACTCATCCCATTAGTGCTGTCAGCAGTGAAGGATTTGTTTGTCACTGCCTGTGGTTTCCCTGACAGCCAATGTGCTGCTGCCAAAAAAGCAGATATAATGTACTAAGTTCCTCAGTGTTTCAAGTTTTTATACACTAAACCAGACCTAACCCAACAGATATAGTTAATCCAGCTGCTGCTAAACATTTTGTTGACATTACATCCTTCTCCTTCTGACAAGAATGGTAAAACTATTGATAAGTTTGGGGGAGGGAGTGTATGCTTCTGCAACTATTTTAGAATGTTGAGTTATCAAGCTTATATGTTAAAGTTTATACTGACTAATTATGAAAGTATGAGGAAATATTTTGTCTACAGTTTCCTCTTGTGAGGGAAATTTTGCTTTTGGTGGTTTACTTTCTTCTGTTTCTCGCTTTTATATCACGTTATCGAAAGATGAAAATAGCGAACGCTATTTCATCTGCCTCAAAACATCTAAACATGAAAACATTGAACATTCAGAACAGCAAATCTTTTTCCCATGGAAAAAAATTGCTGCTCCGAAACACATACACACAACACAAGCACATCAAACGCACAGCAACCACACACATACACTTAAATTCCTACATCTAACGCTACACTAAACTAAACATACACTACTATCTACCCACTTACCTTAACCCAAACCCTAACCCTAAGGTCTGTCACTATCGCACACACCTAACCCATGCCCTAACCCTAACTCACTTAAACCGCCCCAACCCTAACGTACAAACAATCGCACACTTACCTGAACCCAACCCGTAACTTTCCACCACACTGCTAAGAATCGCGAAGCCACAGAAACGGTCCACTGAATTCTTTCCCGAGGAAAGAATTTGCTGTTCTGCAGCTTCACTATTCTTAGCGTTCGCTGAACAGTGTTCGATATCAGAACATTCAAAGTTTTAATACTTTGATGTTCTGATATAGACCCTGTTTCTCAGGTCACTGCTCATTGTTTCATGTGTGTTTGACTCTGTAGATACTGCCTCAAGGGCTATTGCCACTCTGGCACTGTTTTATGAGGATTTGCCTGGCTGCATTCTCAGAACATCTTATAAGATGTCAAAAATGAAATTTTGAATTCTCTTTAGGACAGAGATTTAGTTTTTGGACCCTCTGCTACAGAAGTTATCAAAATGCGTGATGAGAGAGGTAAGCTGATTCACAAAATCTCTCACATTTTGCAGCCATCTTCTAAATTTTTCAAGGGATTTTCTGCTCCCTCATCCAATTTTATCTAGAAACAAAATAAACAGTCTCAGATGAATGCTGGTAAACAAACATTTAAAAAACATTTTCAGGGAGGTTCCAAAAAGAAAAGTGGAACCTCCAGAACAAAGGACAGTCAAAGAAATGAGAAAGGCTATTTAAGGGACTTTGTCCTCCCTTCCCCTGGTAGTCCCTTATTTCTTACAGAATATCTGAATCTCCATTCCTCTCTTTAGGACAGTTTGTTTCAGTCAAATTTATTCTGAAGCTGATTCAGCTAGGATGCAAATGGCAGTGGGAGGAGATTCTTCCATTTCTGGGGATTCCTCCTAATCTGCCAGAGCAAACTTTCTATTCCCTCCTTTCTTATACCAGATTCTGTCTCTGGGATAATAGAAGCGATTCCTCCTTCCCTGCAGGGGAAAATATTTTATTTAACAATGATTTCAGTGCCAAAGAAAGAAAAAAAGAATGAAAGAAAATTCCTGGAAAGCAGTCCTGGATCTTTGTTTCCTGAATTAGTTTGTGATAGTGCCCAAGCCAAAATGTTTTTACTTCACAGCTTTTTACCCCTTCTAATTCATTCAAGTTTTTTAGTAACCTCAATTTAAAAGATGCATATCATCACATTCCTGTTCATCCAGATTTCAGTCATGTGTTAAGGTGTGTGCCTGGATCACTTTATCAGTTCTCTGACTTACCATGTGGGCTATCCACTGCTCCAAGAGTGTTAACTAAGTGGCTGGCTCCTGTCATAGCTCATTGCAGACTACAGGGTTTCCACATTTCTCCATATTTAGATGACTTGCTTATCTTTTCAGTGTCTTTTTCAAAGTGACAGGAATCTCTTACTTGGGTAAGAGATATCCTACACAGGCTGGGATTCCAACAGAACATCCAAACGTCTTTTCTTTTTACTCCCTCACACAGGATTGTGTTTCTGAGGTGTCTGCTAGACACCTTGGTACAAAGAGCTTTTCTTCCATAGAAAAAAATAGATTTATATATAGATCTATTATGGGGGTTTTCCACAGTGACTTCTGTCACTGCAAGGGAATGCTCCAGGATCCTGGGTCTCATAGCACCTCTTACAAGACTCCACATGAGAAAGATACAATGGTATCTGAAGTGTCTTTGGTCCCAGTAGCAATATCCATTGTCTTTTCAAATTCCAGTTCTTGGATTTGTAAAAAGAGAAATCACTTGGTGGAGATGTCAGTTATCCCTGAATCCAGGTCTTCCCTTATCCCCTTCTGCTCCAAAGCAGTCAGTCACCATAGATGCCTCTGACTTTGCATGCGGGGACAGTGTCAAGGTGATATATGTACAAGGTATCTGGGATAACAAGGGCAGACCAAAGCACATAAACATAAAAAAGATGCTAGCCCCTATAAATGCTCTCAACTCTCTGAATCAGCTGTGGTCCCCATGACTTCTTTAGATAGTTTCAGAAAATACCACAGTAATGTTGTACATAAACAAGCAAGGGGAGGAACCAGATCTTACCCTGTATGCAAACTAGTCATGTTAGCATGGGACATAGCTTTACAGCACAATCTCACTATAAAGGCATCTTAAAATCCATCAGAGCAAAACTGTGTGGCAGACAAGCTGAGCAGGTCAAAGACAGACCCTTATAAAAGGAAACTAGATCAGGAGGGTCTTCCAAGATTTGATCCATCCATGGGGAGTTCCTGAGGTAGACCTTTTTGCCTCCTTTCTGAACAATCAACTGGCAAAATTATGTTCCAGGACTCCATGCAAGAAGACCTGGAAGACAGATGCCTTTTCTTTTCCTTGGACAGGAATGATACTGTATGATTTTCCACTTTTCACTGATATCCAGAGCACTTCTTAAGATTCAGAAGGAATCCCCTAAGATCAATGTAGTGATACCTTTCTGGACCAAGCAACTTCTTTTGGAATAGACCACAGCAATTAACACAAGTTTCCTCGCAGATTGGATTTACTCATACAAGAACAGGGGTGTTTGGCTAATCACAAACCCAGACAATGACCACTGATTTACTGGATGATAGAGCCTTAATAATTTTAAGGCACCAGTTTTCTGAGGACATGAAGCAGGTATTAATAGAAGCAAGAAAGCCTGATACTGGAAAATCATATATAAGCAAACAGATATGGTTTTCTAGTTGGTGCCAAGAAAACAACCAACACCCATTCAGGGCTAGTGTTTCTGTGGTTTTACAGAATTTATGTGAGTTACTACCTTATGGCCTGCCTTACTCATCTATCAAGGTTAATTTGTCAGCCAGTTCAGCATGTCTACTCATAGATCCTCCTCTGTTAATGCACTCTCATGTAGAAATGTTTTAGAAAGAGATGCTACATAAGAAGCCCCCAAGAAAAACAACGGCTCCTCCTTGGTATCTTAGAGAAGCTAACACTTTCTCCATGTAAACTAGCGTATCTGATGACTTCAGGTTCTTAACATATAAAATAGTTTTGCTGATTGCTCTGACCTCTGCAAGAAGAGTACATGATTTGCAAGCTATTAAGGTGTGTCAGCCTTATCTCATTTTCCACAGGAACAGGGTTTCTTTAAGAACTAATCCTTTTTTTATGCCTAAAGTAATATTCAAGTTTGCTTTAAACCAAGCTAATAATCTCCCTGTGTTCTTTCCTGAACCCCAGAATGAGGGAAAAAGGATTCTTCATACCTTGGATGTTCACAGACAATGCAGGTACTATCTTGACAGAAAAAATCTTTCAGAACTTCAGATCAGTTACTCATCTCTTTTGAAGGTAAGAAGAAGAGACAATCTGTGTCAAAGCAAACTATTTCCAAATGGTTGTCATAGGCTAATATCTTTTGTTATTCCTAGCACAACAAAACTATTCCAGGAAGGGTCAAGAAGGTGCACTCTGCCAGAGGCTTGGCTTTATTTATAACTTTTTAGAAAATGATTGATTCTAGAACTATTCTAGAAGCAGCAACATGGTCCTCTTTGCATACTTTCACAAAACACTACAAACTGGATTCCCTTTCCAGATCCAGGACAGGCTTTGCTAGAACCATTCTCTAGGGACTCCTGGACCCTTTCCCCTTCCACCTCGCAGTTTTCCTAAGCTATGGCAATCTACCCATATAGCTAAGCTACTGTAGAAGTGATCAATATGATGAACATAGTACAAGTTGTGTAAGTAAACATACCATAACAGTAGATGTTCAAATGCTCACTGTTGCAGTAGCCACTCCATCCCTTAACCCCCTTGTTTTATGTGTTTTTTTATGCCAGGGTTTGGACACGTGTTTTTGCTTTTCCTAGCAATGCCCTCTGAAGACTTAACCTTCCCCTCTCATTTGTCAAGAAAGCTCTGAAAGCTGTTTAATGGATTAAGCCCATGGAAGGTGCCTTGAACCTTTGGAAGCCAGCTGCTATAACCTATGCAGAATGTAACCCATATAGTTTAGGCTACTGCAGCAGTGATCATTCAGACATCTACTGTTATGTTAAGTTTACTTATGCAACTGTACTTTTTCTGTAATTTGAATTAAATACAGTTCAATGTGCTTATGACTCCACCCTTATATGCTCTACAACTCATATCATACATCTACAATAAGCCTCATACAGCAGACTACAGGTAACAAACTCTACTTTGAAGCTGGACAGCTAGAAGGCTGTATATTCTATTTGCACTCTACTCCAGGTGATTGGATTCATTTTCCAGTTAATGACACTGCAGTACAGCATTAGCAAAAAAAAAAAAAAAAAAAAAAAAAAATTCCTTTTTCATATACTGTTGTTGCATTCTGTTGGCGTTGAAATGACAAGCAATTTCTGTGTTAGATTTTTAACACAGAAATAAACATATTTAGTTATTTAATATTAGAAATAACATTTCTTTTATTAGAAACGCCTTTGAAATTACGCTTATTGCAGACTCCTAGTTGAGTTTCACTGTTTATTTATTCATTTATTATTGATTGTTTATTTATTCATTTATTATTGATTCTTCGTTATGCATTAGAGATGTGTACTCCTTACTACCTTTTCTGTTACGGAATGGATATTACATTTGGTTGCAAGCATTACTTCATTTTATTTTCTTTTTAATCACAAGATTCTGTATGAGTTTTGTTTTACCCTATGAAAAGTTGTTTGCTAAAATGTATTTTAAGGGAAACAAACAGTATTTACACTTGATTAGGTTCATGAATCTTTACTAAGACATTCTTGGTTACTTTTATGTAGTTCATGTTTCTTTTTTGAAAACTTTTTTATGTTTGACACCCTGTCTACACTAAGTGGACATTTATTTATGCTTTTAATGTAATACAACTTTAAATGTGAAGGTATGTCAGTGGGTTCAATTAAGGCAGCTGTTTGTAATTTTGTAACACACACCCCTTTTTTTGGGGTTTTAAATTGTGTTTGATGATTTTTTCCTTTGTCTGAAGAAGTCTTCCTACTAAGGGAGATGAAAAGCACTTTACTTTTACATTTTCTAATAAACCTTTGGAGTTTTACACCTGCTGGTTCGGAATCTTTTGGTTTGTTTTTTGACAGTTTGTTTTTCTTCAGTTTTGGAATTGTTAGTTGTTCTCATGGCTACCGAACCCAGCTTGGGTTGCTCTGGAGATATTATCACTCAACCTTCTTTGCTGCCTGACTCTGGATCGAATGAAATGATGAACTTAACCCAATTAATCCAGCTTATGAATGAAAAACTTGAAAATCTTTCTACAAGGGTGGATAGCTTGTCACAAACAAACACTTCGGTGAGACCTAAAATCATGGCTAACTGTACTCCCAGCACTCAACTACAAGGGTGTTCGACTACCTGTAATTGTTCTGGAAATGGAGCTACTAATGAAGGAGTAAACCACACTGGTGTACTACACCCACGATAGAATGAAACTAGTGGTGAAGTTTCCACTTTTTTAATTCTACAAATGAAGCCTCCTCGGGGCTTATAGAGCTTCCTAACATGACTGAATGGTTAAAGTTACAACCAGTTTTGGGTTCCAACCACAACAAAAGGGTTGGTAGAGGCTCGGCTGGAGGAGGTGAGTCCTTACCTTTTAAATTAAAGGAAGTTGACAAGAAAATGTTGAAACTTAAAAAACTACAACTGGAAGTGAGTTACTTTGCAGAATGTAAGAAACAGGGAGTAGTACCGAAAGGTTTACGATCTTGGCAGTATCCATCAGGTTTGGAAGCTGGAACAGAATTTTACAATTAACTTTTTTCTTTATTTGACAGACATGGTACCGAACTTATGGACATGATGTGTAAGCATTATGCCATATCCATAGAAAAATTGACAAATGAGGTCACTGGGTTGAATAATGACATAAGGACACACCCAGACTTTATGAGGTACCATTACAATTACAAGAGAGTGTTTTCATCAATTGACCAACAATTAGTTAAGAACTCTGAGGCGAAATTAAAGAAACTAAGAAGGGACATTAATGACTACAAAAATAGATCTGCTTACCCTAAACCACCTCCTTCTCAGGGTAAAGGCATTTTTGGTCATCAAACACAACGCAATAATTTTGTGTGTCCTTATGGTAGTAAAGACCCTGAGCCTGCAATGGAGTAGCTATGGGTTCCCCTTGTGGAGCCAGCTACGCCAATTTAGTGCTGGCCCAGTGGGAACATGACTATGTATTTAAGGACAACAATTTTCAGAAAGTGAAACTATATAACAGGTTTTTGGACGACATTTTCATTATGTTTCAGGGTAACGTAGGGGATGCAAGCAACTTTGTTGAGGTTTTAAATAACAGCACTCCATTTTTGAAATTCACATTTACCTTTGGTGAAGACACCATTAACTATTTTGATGTTGAATTGAAGAGAGACGACATCCACAGGGGTTATGTTGCTAAAACGTACAGGAAACCCACTCACTCTAACACTATGTTACATTTTTCTAGTTGCCACCCGCTACACCAGAAAAAAATCTGTTTTAAAGGGCCAACTAGTTAGAGCGGCAAGAATGACTACTGAAGACTCCGCCTTCAACGAGGAATGTACCTTGTTGAAATGCATGTTTATGAGTCGTGGGTACCCCGAATCACTGGTGGATGACACAATAGGAAAAGTTTGTAGGAAACTGGGTTTGGGTTCTTTTGATCCCATTCTGACTTTGAAACAAACCAACGTGAACCTGGCAGAGTCAGATGAAGTCACATTACAGATTTTTGGTATCCACTCTTCTAGCATGGGTCAAACCATTTCTTCCCAAGAGAAGTACAATAAAAAAAGTTTCATTACTTCTTTTTCATTAGAAGCTAAATATATTAGCAATGTACTTAGAAAGAATTGGCAGTTGTTATCTTTTGAAAAAGAACTCACAGAGAAAATAGGGGACAAACCTGTTATCATTTTTAGAAAGGACTACAAAGGCACAAGACACCCGAGATTGGGTGTCTTGTGCCTTTGTAGTCCGTTGATTTTTAGAAAGGGCAGAAACCTCAAAAACATTATGGAAAGACCTTCAGTAAAGCATACTAGAACTGAAGGCACATACAAATGTGAGACATGCAACTATTGTAAATTTATATCTACAGGGTCCACATGTATAGTGAAGCAACGTCTGTTTAAAGCAAAGGGTTGTTACAATTGTAACTCAAAATCAGTGGTGTATTTAGCTGTGTGCCAGTCATGCCCTGCCTTTTATATAGGAAAGACTGACAGAAAACTTAAAGAGAGAATTTATGAACATACGTACCACATTAGGAAGAAGAGCAACACTAACGCCCTTGCAAGACATTGTAATAACAACCCTTCTCACGCTTTCCTTTTTAAAGTTATAGACCAGGTACTCACAGATGAAAGAGGAGGACCCCAACAATTGTTATTAGAAAAAAAAGGAACTCATTTGGCAACTTAAAATGAACCCTTACACGTCACCAGGGTTGAACGAAGCTACTTCTTTGACTTGTGTTTTAAAGTTAAGAAACCTGCTAAGATAAGACTTCTTTCATCATTACTTAAACCTCAAGTCTGGTTTTTAAACCTTAATTCCCAAATGTTTAACTTGAGAAACATTAGTTTTCTGACCTCTGCAGCGCTTCGCTGTACTTTGACCCATACCTTATTTTATTTTATTATTTTTATTTGTATTTTCATTTTGCATAGTTTCGTTCAGGATTTGTATGTTTTATTTTTGTCAGGTTCTGCATTGTGGTCTGACTTGATTTTTGCTTACTTCTAGATGTACACACCTTTTTGCGTAAGTAACAATGAGATCTTAATGTTTAGACCCACGGTATTTTGAAGTACTAAGTTTACCTATTGTCAATGTCATTGAACACCAACAGCTGTGGATTTACTTAGGTGTTGCGTTTCTTTTTTTTTTTTTTTTTTTTGTCTTCTGCTACTTTATTTATTACCTTTTTCACACACAGTACAAACTCATTTGCAGAACAATGTGCCATATTCATGGGCACGATTGTGAACTGATTTTTCAATTGTTTGGCTATCTGCCTTTTTCGCATGTTTTGTACCTGCACGGTTCTTGAATGAAGTACCATCTTGTGAATCCGGCGGTTTGTTTGTTTTGATTTAGACGTGTCTTTCACGCAATGCCTTGCCATATTTTTTCTGAAACAGCCGCATTTTGTCTTGTTTTGGCTGCTACAACTTTGCATACTAAAGCTTAGAAAGTGTTCTCATCGCAGCTTGGTGCTTTACCCATTGCTCAAGGAACATTTAAAAAAAAAAAATCCTTTTTCATATACTGTTGTTGCATTCTGTTGGCATTGAAATGACAAGCAATTTCTGTGTTAGATTTTTAACACAGAAATAAACATATTCGGTTATTTAATATTAGAAATAACATTTCTTTTATTAGAAACGCCTTTGAAATTACACTTATTGCAGACTCCTAGTTGAGTTTCACTGTTTATTTATTCATTTATTATTGATTCTTCATTATGCATTAGAGATGTGTACTCCTTACTACCTTTTCTGTTAAGGAATGGATATTACATTTGGTTGCAAGCATTACTTCATTTTATTTTATTTTTAATCACAAGATTCTGTATGAGTTTTGTTTTACCCTATGAAAAGTTGTTTGCTAAAATGTAATTTAAGGGAAACAAACAGTATTTACACTTGATTAGGTTCATGAATCTTTACTAAGACATTCTTGATTACTTTTATCTAGTTCATGTTTCTTTTTTGAAAACTTTTTTATGTTTGACGCCCTGTCTACACTAAGTGGACATTTATTTATGCTTTTAATGTAATACAACTTTAAATGTGAAGGTATGTCAGTGGGTTCAATTAAGGCAGCTGTTTGTAATTTTGTAACACACACCCCTTTTTTTGGGTTTTAAATTGTGTTTGATGATTTTTTCCTTTGTCTGAAGAAGTCTTCCTACTAAGGGAGATGAAAAGCACTTTACTTTTACATTTTCTAATAAACCTTTGGAGTTTTACACCTGCTGGTTCGGAACCTTTTTGGTTTGTTTTTTGACAGTTTATTTTTCTTCAGTTTTGGAATTATCAGTCATTGATAGGGAAGGGAATCTCCAGCCTCTAAGCCAAATAAAGTATTTGCCTCTTCCCATTCTATTACCTTTCCCTCTCTAATTATTTGTTCCCAATACTTTGGTTCCTTTTCCAGTTTTCTCCAGTGAATTCCAGCTCCCCCTTGCCTATTGTCTGTATCCTTAATTGCAGTTATCCTTACTGGCAGAATCTCCTTTTTCTATCCCCATGTTAGCTTAGTTCTTAGAATACTTTCTGCTAATTTATGACTAAAATATTATTTATGATTGTTGTTATTCTCTTTAAGGATCTGCATCCAAAATCCCAGTTTCTTCTTGTTTCTTGAGTTTGCCCCCCCTCCCATTTCATCATTATCCCTTTCCACCTTGAATTATAGCTTTTTGCTTGTGCTATGTATAGGAGCCATAACTGTGTAGCTCTGAAATACCCCTTCAAATCAAGTAATCCGAAACCACCTTGTTGCATTGGAAGGATCAGCTTATCTCACTTGATGACTCTTGCCTTCTTCCCTTCTCAGATAAAACCTTTCAGCTCTTTATTAATTGCTATCACAACTTCTCTTCTGGTTGATAAAAATATGCCTGACCTGAGTATAAAACTAAAGGGACTAAAAACAATTTTGACTGCTGATATCTTGTTATCCATATTCATACAACACAGTCCAGTTTCTTAGGTTTTGTATTATTTTTTGTTTTGTCTGTTCCCACATATTCTTAGCTGTCATAACAGAATCTTTTTTAATCCATACGTCTTCTGTGTTGAGACATGCGTGAATGGGCGTAACTTCGTTGAAGGTTGTGCGTCAGGGCCAGCAACTCGGCACGTAAAAATCTACTGCCAATCATTAGGGGACCGGAGTTCCGCTGTGGCGACCCCTAACCGGGAAAAGCCGAAAGACACAATAACAACTCCTAAGCACTTCATTTTATCATGTCCCAATAAATATGGGTATTAGAAAAATAATCCTTGATCCTCGAATCAGTTTTTATATTGGCTAGAACTTCAAAAAAATAATATCAAACCCTTCCGCTAACCTCTCTTTTTGCATGCATCCTCCTTCCCCCTCCATATGTTTTCTTCTTCTACAGTTTCTTTTTCACCTAGTTCTCCCTTTTCCCATCCTCCTGTTGACCTTCCTCATGTATATTTTCTTCCTTTTCCACTTCTTTTTCATTATTTACTGTTTGCTCTTGATATTCCATCCAAAAGTGTCCCTTTTTTACATAACCAGCATTCAGGAAAACACCTTCTTCCTGTATGTCCTTTCTCCCCCACTGGTTACACTGTACCTTGTTATAATTATTAATTAGACGAGAAAAGTCTCCACAAAAGAAACATGATTTAGGCTAGCCAATATGAGTCCCATTCACGTTGTCAAACTTTTACAAGTTCGAACGTCATATGTTTGAAACCATATGTTCGAACTTGTAAAACTTCAAAGGTTTCAACAGAGATCTCTGTAAGGGAAGCTTTCCCTTTCCTGCAATGTAGTGCGATCTCAGAGGTGGTACATTTAAGTAGCTGGGGTGTGGAGGGTGCAGGGGGGCTTGCCCCCCATGCTTACAACCTTCAGGTAAGTTTTTTGTGTGTGTGTGTTTTTTTTTTATATTGCATTTTCGAACTTTTAAAGTTCGAACATATGGTGTCGAACATACGGTGTTTGAACTTTTAAAAGTTCAACAACGTGATATAGACCCGGCCAGCATATGTTAATGTCCCTCTGTGACCAGCCACAAAAATAACATTTGGCAAGTACTTCACCATGTTTTTTTAACATTTCAAAATAGCTTGCAATATTATCAAAGTTTCTCACAGACTCTACAAGCATTTTTAACATTGTCTTCTTCCAGTTCATCAGATCTAAACTTCAAAGAACCATTTCTTTTAACATTTATGTTACTACCAGAAAATAAATAAATGTTCCATGGATAAATGTCCTTTTTATTACAATTCCAGAAATTTCATCATCAGTCCATCAATTTCAAATGTTAAGTCACAAAGCATCTCTGTTCCAATATGTATAAAAGACCAAATTTGTTAAGCTTTAAAACCCAGAACAGTTACCAAATTGTGCCATACATAATCTATGTCTCTTACAGTATGATTTTTGTTCTTATTTTCACAATTGTTCTTTTCTTTTTTTGAAAGTAGTTTTCCTTAGTTTGTTGATGGTCTCCTTTTTTAGCCTGCTGTCATTGCTGTATATGTTTTAGTTCCATCATTATCTGCTGCCACAAAATCAAACACCTTCTCCGTTTGTTGTTGCTTTCCCCTTTTACTTTCTGTCACTGCTGCATAAGTTTTAACTGCTGCAGTCTCTGATGCCACATCACCTGGTTCCTTTTCCACATTACCATCCTCAGCACTTCCAAAAAAAGTTATCTGCCATCTCACCCCATTAAACAGCAGAACTGTCAACTGAATCATCCAGCTCGATTATTTTTAACAGAACATCATCTGCAAGCCCCCCTGACACCAGTTATGTTATCTGCACCACTTCACCAGACTCACTTACTTCCTTTTCCATGGAGACAACTAAACGCTGCTCATTTGTAACATCCACCACACGGAAACCTTTGTTTACATCCCGAGGCTTCATATCGAACACATTTTTCTCCAAATTCTCACTTTCCACCTCCAAACTCTCCATAGCTTCCCCCCGCCCCCACGCCATGCTACTGCTTTCCTTAGACCTCTTCTTGCTGTGGTAGGAGCTCTCCATCGCCATCTAACAGCTCCAAAGAACGTTCTTCAGTGGCGTTCTTTTGATTTTGCTACAAGAGTAAAGGAAGTTCACAGATGCCCTGGACAAACTTCTTCTAGTAGTATAAAATACCACATCAGGTCTCCAAAGAAAAGATGCCACTAGCCTAATGGAACTAACCACTCTACAAAGGATAAAATAAAATAAAGACTAGAAAAATTGTTAATTTACTGTCACTTACTACTAACTGTCAAGAAAATTAAAATCAATTCTGCTTGGATCAGATTCTACTGACAAGCAAAGCACAGAACTACATACTTACTCACTAAATAACACTTCTATTGAACAAGTTTCATATACAAAACTGCTAGAAGTTGTCATAGATCAAAAGCTACAATTTGGCAAACACACAGATTGTGTTGCTTGTAAAACAACAAAAAATGTGGCATGTTCTAGAAATTTAAACTCTATCACACAAAAAAGGATCACCTAGATATAGCACAATTATTGTTACTATGTAGCCATAGCACAATTATTGTTACTATGTAGCCTACTATATCCATAATCAGTTGTAACAAACATTCTTAAAACTCATCTCAGTTAGCTTATAACAAAATCACCAAATGTGCCACTATTACACCAAATAAAGCACAGGACTATATAGCGCCTACAAAAAATTAATCATTTGGAATTAAACCACACATTCAGTCTTTGCTCAGCAAAGAACTGCACACAACATAATAAATACACCAAACAAGTATCCAACTATTACAGACCTGATTGCCAAACACAACTTAGCTAGAAACCTAAGATTCCAACAACAAAATGTAATAGACACCTTAAAATCACATAATCACCATGGAGAATCAACTTACTCAATTTACTGTGCCAAATTCAGGAACTCAGTACCCCAGACGTCCCTTCAGACTAAAACTGTACTCAGCATCTAACTGGAAACTGCAGCTGTAAATGACCCTGACCTCCTATCCACCAAGCCAGTGTTACTGAAAACAAACACACATCACTCTAAATACCTAAACCCTCTGTTGTCACTCCCTCACTCATTTCTCAGTTCTTTCCTTGATACAGCTCTTCCCTGCCTATCACTTCTCCAACTAACATATTCCACTCTGTATTGTAACAAGCCACAACTGTTCTTATTTTCAGACTTACTTCCTGTTTACTTCTTCTATAGTTTTAAAAATAGTCATATACATCTGTTTCTTACTCCTTGTACACTGTATATTGTTTATTTCTAGACAATATGGCATTTTATGTACATTTCTTGCATTGTAGCCAGACATCATATTGTATCTGTAATGGGAACTGTAAAGCTGTACTGTAATGTGATTTGTGTATCATACTCTGGCTGTTTAACGTTCTTTCTCTTCTCTGTGTTATTCAGCTTAGTGGAAATTGTTAGTGTACTTTTCGAGGTTTTCTCCATGGGCCTCCATTGAAAAAGGACTTTGGCTTAGTTGGGCTATCATGGTTAATGATCCCAGCGAAACGACTGACACCAACGTAGGAAAGCAAGAGTTTTAATATAAAAACAGATAAATATTTTTTAAAACTCTTTCTGTCTTACGTTGGTGTCAGTTGTTTCATTGGGATCTTTATTTACTTATGTATACAACTGCACCTTTATTCTGGTGAGCTTTTTGTTGTGCTTTACTATCATGGTTAAAAAATGAAAATAAATACAATAAAATAAAAAGAAAGAAAATAAATATGTCAATTACAGTGAATCCTGTCATGTCTATGCCTGCAAAAATCCCAGCTATTTAACCTTAACATTTCCCCAAAGAAAGGGGAAATTCTCTATCGACTTTTCTGGTGGGTCAAAATGTAATAGAAAAGCATTAGTTGTAGTTGTTTCAGAATCTTTAGACTTACTATCCTTTTTTGTGATTAAACAGCTTAAATATTCATTTGTTAACATACACTACCTTTGTAAATCTGCAGGGCACACTTACAGTGCTACCAGTAATGTCTGCAACTTCAAAAATCTTCAGCATAGCAGAGACCTTTTAGTGCCTACACCCTGGCCATATAACTCTAGAACTGTTTTGGAAGATTGAGGCTTGAAGATCTGGCAGGGTAATGTGGATTAAGGCTCTGTTAACAAGTTACTTCATACAAAATGGGGTGGAATTTTGATTCCGCCCACCTCCATTTGCATAATATGTGACTCTGACCAAGTCAATTTACCAGACTGTGCTCCCAGTTCATCCTAGAAAAGGGGTGATTGTGTCCAGTGGGCTTACCCATTTAACAAATGAGTAAAAAAGATGGAATTTCTTCCACCATCTACTGAATTAGAGGAAAGTAGGGTCAGTACAGCGGTCAGGTCAGACCTAAGATATTAAGGATGTTACTGGTCATGAACTGGACTTGTGTCTGGTAATACTACAACTTTAGCAGTTGTGCATGTCTGTATAAGAGAGCATGCTGCTCTTCAGTGATGTTTCTTGACTGACAGTGACCAGCAACCACATGACCAGGCCATGCAGTCCTCTTTTGGAAAAGCTCTTTAAGTCAGTTCTGTAATGGTTTTCACATAACTCAGTGCTACTTTGTAGATCCCAGTCTGACATGCTGAACAGTAGGGTAGCATGTCCCAGTCCCTTAACATTCCATAGGAATGGCCATCCAGTGTCCTAATACCACTGATGATCATGGCAAATGTGTGCTGTATCACAGTAATACCTCTTTCACATACCTGTGAATATTAAGTAGCTGACATATCACCAATGAAGTATAGCTTCTCTTGCAATTGTGATCACCCCTATATTCTATTGATATGGACTCAACTCCATGCACATGCCCAGTGCAGACAATGGTGTAATGGGTGAGAGGCATGGGTGGCTTTCATGTCTGAGACCCAACAAGAACAGAACAGCAACAGAGAACCTGTTAATTGTAATTTTCATTATGTGCAATTGCCTTTGGTCTGATTCTATATTATTTTATTTTTTATCCAAAAAGAAATGCATTTGTGGTGGTGATGCCTGTTGTAGTATGCTATTTGAGGAAGTATTATTCCCATCACATGTGTTGTTTATAGTATATTACTTAGTAACAGCACAGGGCTCTGTGGAGTTGTTTGATGTTGTTATGGACACTTCTACACTATTTAATTAGATTAAATGCAGTCAGAACTGGTTGAACCTCTGCAGGGTAAGTGGCCCAAAGAGATAGTGGGGGTCTCCATGTCCTTAAATGATTGTAGTAGGAAAAGCAACATCAGTGAGGTAAATTCCATTTTTTCACCTAAGAAAATGGTACCTAATGGTATTTAATCTCTAGACAATGATGGTACAGAATTTTGATGTACAGGTTTATGATAGTGAAGGATGCTATACGTGTTTCATGGGATCCTGTTATTAAAAAAAGGTATATTGGATTTGTTCTTGGTATGGGGAACTGTATTTTTCATACTTCATCTTTATTAGCTGTTCATCCCTAAACTTCCTGACTCACACAAAACAAAGAATTTTAAATTTTCCACATTGGTGCATGCCTCCAAGCTTCTCATATCCACCATTAGGACCCACTGGACCAGTGCTGTCTACCTGCCTTTGCTCTCTATCTGACGATGTCAGTACTAGGATGTAATGTAATGTAAGGGTGATAAGTGCATACAGGCAGCTTTTTCCCCATGTATTTCTCCTGTGTACATGTATGTATTTCAGGGGTGGTGATCCAACTGATTATGCGTTTTAACACAGCACTCTATGCAGAAGTCACTGTAGATAAAACAGATGAGACTAACCAATTTGTATATCCCAAGGTTACTTCGGAGCTTTTTTTCATCAGGTAGAGAGCAAATACTGGAAGTGGGATGGAAGAGAGATAACTGGGAATACGTTTTTTGGGAATGTAATGAAATGGCAGATTATAAAACTTCCCTACAGATTACTTTGTCAGAAATGTTGAGTGAGCAAGTGGTTGTAATTTAGGAAATTATTCTTTTAATCTGAGATATAGGATGTGAATTGCCCAAACGTGGTAAAGCTCTCTAGGTTTAATGCTACTTGCTGCCAGTAAAAATACACTAGAAAATAGAAAGAAAAAATCAAAACCAGCTGTAAGTGAAGTAATGAATACTGAAAAATATGTAAAAAGAACTGAAGATGGATCTTTAGAAAAAGGAAGGAGCAGACGACATAGAAATAAAGGGAATTTGTGGGAACAATACATGTTCAGGAGGAGGAGGAGGAGAAGTGAAGTTTAAGGGAGGTGATACAGAGAGCTGACAAGCTGCTAAGAATGGGTGTGTGAGTGTCAAAGGTACAGGGTTTGAATCTGTTTAAGTACCAAAGCAAAATAGTGTTCAACGTCTTTCATGCTGCAAAATATGTTTCTTTTATCTTTCTGAGTATGTTTAAGGCATAATATAAACAGTATCCTTGGTGTTAAGTGTTCCCCCTAACCCATGTGTTTTGTACTGAAAAACATTGTTCTTTTATCTTTTCAAGTACCTTTAAGGCACGATACAAACAGTATCCATGGTGACTAGTGTTCTCCCTGCCCCATGTCTTCCGTGCTGCAAAACATCTTTTTTTTTTTATCATTTTAAGTACACTTAAGGCAGTAGTGTTTCTCCCACTCCAGTACTGCAGGACATGCTTACAAGCCCAGGCAATTATGGAGGTGTAACAGCCCCACTAAACACACACACACACACACACACACACACACACACACACACACACACACACACACACACGCATACACGCACACACTCACACACATGCATACACACAGCCTCCACTCACCCGACTGTACTCATGGACACACTCAGACATACATACATACATAAACACACTCAACCATTCATACACACATATGCACTCATGCATGCACACACCTTCATTACCTATTCCCTAACCCCCCCACTGTGATAACCCAAGCAGAGACATACGCACATGTAACTAAAGCCACACATCCCTCTACATACACTCACATATGCAGACGCATACATGCACATGAACACACACACACACACACACACACACACACACACACACACACAGAGCTCACTATTACCAGTCCACTAAACTTGTAGCACTTACCTCAACAGTGATCTCATTCATTGGAAGAAATAGTTGAACAAAAACTTTTGGACATGTTCATTAAAACAACTGGCAAGTGATAGCATATACCACTCAGTGATTCTCTTAATTGGTTTGCTGTGGAAATGTCTTACCAGTACCACAGGCATTTCCAGGTGGAGAGCACATGGCTAATTAGCATAGGCCTCTCACCTGGAATGACTCATTAGCATATGCAATTGGCCACTGAGACAGCCCAATGTGGTACTGCACCTTTAGGTGGTATAGCACTGTGGTTGGATTGTCCCTCAATCAGAAATCGTTACTGCAAAGTATACTCCAGGATACCTCATAGTATCCTTTCTGAATTAGTCCCAGTATTTACAAGTCCAGTCTTTTTTAACATCAAATGTTTAGTCTGTCTAATCAGTTTTTTATGTTGGTGAGTGACACCATGTTGACAGACAATTAAGGATCAGTGTTAACACGTTTAACCTAATTTTTATTTCTGGAGTCTGTTCTGCTGCAAATATTTTCTACATTAAAATATTTGTAAAGTTCATGAAATTCCAAAGTATGACCTCTTTCTTCAGATTCAGCTCTGCAGAAAATCATTTTCACCTTCAGGATTCACATATTGCAGCTTTTTCAATATTTAGGTCTTTTAACATTTATATTTTGTCCTCTGCTTCTGAATCTTTTGATCTTTGAAAAATATTTTGATAGAATCAGCTTCACTTGCATAGAGTGATAAAGCCCTATGACCCAGATAAATAGAGTCCACTTTACATCCCAAACACTGGAAGAACTGACTACAGGGAGAGAGGAATGGTGAGGCTATGACTGCTCACCTCTCTCTCAGAAAACGGAATAAGTGCATATGCAATGGGCACACACTCTATGGCATATTCTCTGATGTAGTCCAGGGAACACACTGAGGTATGTGACTCTGGGGTGGAGCCAATGAAGAAAAGTCACTTGTGGAAGCAAGCAACTCCTCATCACCACATGTTCACTGCAAGAGCATCTCTCTAGATATGTGCAAGTGAGTATGTGGTATACTGTAAGTGCATCTCTCTAGATTTGTACAAGTGAGTATATGGTATACTGTAAGTGCATCTCTCTAGATTTGTACAAGTGAGTATGTGGTATACTGTAAGTGCATCTCTCTAGATTTGTACAAGTGAGTATGTGGTATACTGTAAGTGCATCTCTCTAGATTTGTACAAGTGAGTATGTGGTATACTGTAAGTGCATCTCTCTAGATTTGTACAAGTGAGTATGTGGTATACTGTAAGTGCATCTCTAGATTTGTACAAGTGAGTATGTGGTATACTGTAAGTGCATCTCTCTAGATTTGTACAAGTGAGTATGTGGTATACTGTAAGTGCATCTCTCTAGATTTGTACAAGTGAGTATGTGGTATACTGTAAGTGCATCTCTAGATTTGTACAAGTGAGTATGTGGTATACTGTAAGTGCATCTCTCTAGATTTATACAAGTGAGTATGTGGTATACTGTAAGTGCATCTCTAGATTTGTACAAGTGAGTATGTGGTATACTGTAAGTGCTTCTCTTTAGATTTGTACAAGTGAGTATGTGGTATACTGTAAGTGCATCTCTCTAGATATGTACAAGTGAGTATGTGGTATACTGTAAGTGCATCTCTAGATTTGTACAAGTGAGTATGTGGTATACTGTAAGTGCATCTCTAGATTTGTACAAGTGAGTATGTGGTATACTGTAAGTGCATCTCTCTAGATTTGTACAAGTGAGTATGTGGTATACTGTAAGTGCATCTCTCTAGATTTGTACAAGTGAGTATGTGGTATACTGTAAGTGCATCTCTCTAGATTTGTACAAGTGAGTATATGGAATACTGTAAGTGCATCTCTCTAGATTTGTACAAGTGAGTATGTGGTATACTGTAAGTGCATCTCTCTAGATTTGTACAAATGAGTATGTGGTATACTGTAAGTGCATCTCTCTAGATTTGTACAAATGAGTATGTGGTATACTGTAAGTTACTGTCCCACCAAAAAGTGACAGTAATCCTATGCAGGCACCCTCTCCTCACAACATCCCTACTCCTACAGAAGCCCTTGACTCCTCTCTTCTGGCCACATAAGAGTGGACTCTAATGGCCCTATCAGTCCAATGGACAATAGACATGACATATGCAATGACAGAAGGAATATCGGTGGCTTAAGGCACTGTCACTTCCTCATGAAATTAAGCACTCAAAAAACACAGCCAAGCTAGAAATCCCCAGAAGCAAGAAAAGGAAAACATCATCTGATGGATGCTCTGAGGACTAAGAGACAGAGACAAAGAACAAAGAGCATATCAGTCCTTCTTAATAACACTAAATCCAGGCCTCTCCTAATATTTAAACACCAATTTTAATTGTCTTCTGAAGTGTTGAATCTTACAAGTTAATAAATGTGATATTAGACATACTAAGCCATATTTCACTCCTCCCTATTCCAGTCAGTTTCTGCATTCTCACTTGAGTAATTATTTTTTTATATATATAGCAATACACAAAGCTATTAAGAAATAGTTAATCCTTAGTCTGCCACTTCATCTACAGTCTTCATAAATAAGTTCAAAGTTCATGCACATTATTGTAGCCTGTGGAAATGCATATTTGTGTACTGCACGGAACACATTATGTTACTTTCTGAGTAATGTATCTAAATCAGCCTGCACAGCTCTCAGTCCTTGCCTCTGTTAAGTCCCGTAGGGGTGGAAATAAATGTGCTTTGATAAATAAATTAGAAATGAAATTCATTTTGAGATTTAATACTTTACCTTCCGATGGCTTGAACAATGACTTGATCGGACAGCATTATTGAGTGAATAGAAATACTAGTGAAGCTAGTTATTTGTTAGAGGTCATCTTTATTTATTATTACAATTATTATTTTATTACTAATAATGTTTCATTATGAATTTAATTTGTGGCTTATTTACTAATAAGATGTGTTTTTCCTTTTGATATATTATTAAATGTTTAATTAATTAATGAAGCGCTAGGGAAAATACATTTTCTGTTTCTCTTGACTTCTAAGAAAGTGGTGTGTTTTATTATTATTTTTATGATATCTTTGTATGCAGTTATTATGGCTGCTGTAAGTTTAGATGATATGCCATCAGTGTTACAAACTGATATAAAAGACAGTATGGTCTTTGAGAAGATATTTGACAATCTCCAACCCAGATGTATTGAGAGATATCCATTAATGGAAAGTATTGAGGGAGTTATAGATGTCTCTGTTCAGGTTAAGTTTGATAAATTACTGTAATTTCATAAAAAAGAACTGAACATTTATTATAACAAGTTGTTACAGTTTTATTGGATTTAGAAATTGTACCTGGAGGATTGAGAAATGACAGGTGTCTGACTTTCCAGTTTCCTAGTGAAGATACTGACTTATGGAAACACTAGATAAAGATTGGCCTAGACTGCTCCCAAGGAATGGATTAAAATGCTTCCGGAATCTGATTTAAGGAACCATATGAAAGCAGGGTCTGAAATTCAATGGTTGGAGAGTTGAGAGTTAAATGAAAAATGAGGCACACTTTGATTTTTCCATACAAAGTTGACAAAAATTAGCGAGCAATGTAAAAAAGTGGAAGAAGATACTGTTACAGATACAAAATATAAATACAAATTGAAACAATACATATGTGTGTATGTATATATATATATATATATATATATATATATATATATATATATATATAATAAAAAAACAGTGTGATTACCATGGCAAAAATCATAAAATAACATTTTAATAGAATAAGAAATAAATACAACAGATGAGTGTTTTTGGGTTACTCAGCCCCTTCTTATTATTTTTATTCGTATCCGCTACAGTGCTATTTTTTGAGAGCTCTAGCTCTAGTTTTGTTTTGTGATACATATATATATATATATATATATACATACATACACACACACACACACACACACACACACACACACACACACACACACACATTGTAAAATGCTAAAAGGCATAAACATTCATTGAATCACTCAATTTCTATAGCATTAACCAGACCATGGAATTCATAAAGGAATAATGAACTGCACTATCCTATCCTGCACAGGATTTTGTAGTTTGTTATGTATGAGAGATTCAGAGACTACTGTACCACTATAGTGGTATAAAGGCACCAGTCTTTAGTCATATAGCAGTCTCGATGACAAAGACTGCTTGCAAATGCTGCAGTCCCCGAATGTGGCTAATACAAATTAGTCATGTGCTCTTCCACAAAAATTTTACCAGCACTGGAATAGCATGTTAGAGCAATTAAAAGAGTAGTTCTTCACAGCTCTTTTGTCAGCAAAGCAAAAAAAGTGTACTCTGGCTTTTGGTAACATACACCCATTCACTTCCATGGCAGGATCGGGGCTGTCAGTGTCACCTGTGTATATGCCTCTCTGTCTGTTTGCAGTTGTGTGTGTGTGTGTGTGTGTGTGTGTGTGTGTGTGTGTGTGTGTGTGTGTGTGTGTGTGTGTGTGTGTGTGTGTGTGCGTGTATGTGTGCGTGTGTGCGTGTGTGTGCATGTGTGTGCGTGTGTGCATGTGTGAGTGTTTGTGTGTGTGTGTGTGTGTGTGTGTGTGTGTGTGTGTGTGTGTGTGTGTGTGTGTGTGTGTGTGCATGTGTGTGCATGTGTGCGTGTGTGTTGTATGTATGTCTGTTTTGTCTATCAGAAGGTGCCTGTGCAGCTATGTTGCACAGGTTGGTTGAGGTGACACTAGTTAGGTCTAACAGTATAGTGTTTGGTTCAGAGACATGAAAATGACCAGCTAATGAAATGTTGCTCTGTGGAGATATTATTGCTAGGGGTGACATTTTATTTGCAGGAGCATAATACATTTTTACAAAGCTTCCATAGCATCGACTGTTCTGTCCAAATTATCCTAAATTCATTTAATTCCCAGGTAGAAACCCACTTTTGTATATTGAATATTCAACTTAATATCTCCGCATCAGGTATTGGCTGTATGTTTTTGGCATTTCTAGTTTTATGGCTGCTCTAACCTTTTCAACAATAGACAGAGTTTCATAAGAAGTAGAAAGAAAGGTGTCATTTATTAACCAGGTGGTATTTTGCTGCTAAATAAAACAATGACAATTTCTCAGATATTAGTAGTAGTAGAGCAGTCAGTAAACAAGAACCTATCTAATCTAGTCTGTGTTGCTACAAGCAATAGGTAGAGACCCACTTTTGTATATTGAATATTCTACTTTGGCCTATCAGAGCTAAGCAGCTCGCTGGATTCCTGAATTGTCTATTTTAATTTAAAAGAGGTGAGGAAGATAAGACTAAGTTAGAAGCAGTGCCACTGATATGTTCCTGGGAAGCCTGAGGTCATCTTCTAAGCAGGTGTATAGTTAGCCCCAAGTAAAAACTGTTCCTCCCTAAAAGTAAGTCAGTCCTTGCTTAAGATGAGTATCCGCTGTAGATCTTACAGGAAGTGAGCAAATGTGGGGTACAGCACAAGCCTTCCTATTGTAAGTAGTGAAGAAAACAGTACAAAATTTGCATCTTCCTAAAAGTGAGACTCTCCCTGACCAAGTTGAGTATCTTTTGTAAACTGCCAAGGAGGTGAGATTTGGATTTAGGGTTTCCAAATGTAAATGCTGGTGGAAAGAGACATAAAGCAGTTGACTCATTTAGTTTTTGGCTTCTGTCTAGCTGATAAAACTTTCAAACCATAGGTCACTGTCATCTGCATAGTAACAGTGAGGACAGGCTTCTCCCATTTTCTAACTCAAAAGACTCAAAAGAATTCTTGCAGCCATACTGGTCAATGCAAGGAATAGTAGGAAAATACTCAGCCATCACAGAACCACAGACAGAGAAATGTCACAGATCGAAAGTCACTACAATAGCTTAAAATCATCTCAGTTGTAAGTACAAAGAAAGAAATGTAAGTGTATGTGTGTGTGTGTGTGTGTGTGTGTGTGTGTGTGTGTGTGTGTGTGTGTGTGTGTGTGTATATATATATATATATATATATATATATATATGTTTATATATGGTTACCCTTCACAAAGTCGAACGGCCACAATCTCGAAATGCATATGGTCAAGACTGTATGCTCAAAATTGTGTGTGTGTGTGTGTGTGTGTGTGTGTGTGTGTGTGTGTGTGTGTGTGTGTGTGTGTGTGTGTGTGTGTGTGTGTGTAAAACAGTCTGTATATTAAGAAACCCACTGTTCAAAATGGAGCCTATATGAGTAAAAAGTATAACTTCCAGCCGATGACTAATGGAGTACTCACACAATATCTGATACCTTTGTAAAGATCTAAAATGAAATCAATAGTAAGCCATGTACCAAAGCTAAATTGTAGCAATAGTGTTTAAAGAGTTGCCATCCCTCCCCTATACTCACATACAAACATGGCAAAATGATATTCATGATCATGTAAAATGGGGGTAGGGGAACGTTACCTATATTTTGGCTGTCAGTTTTCATTGTTGTAGTCCATCGTGGTTGTTTTTGCAAATACATTACATTAACAGTTTCATTTTAGTATCAATCATCTGCTCTTCATTAGCAGATCCCTATTATGCAAATAAACATGTTTTTTTTAAATTTCACATAAAAATAGTACTTCCATCCAAAGGCAGTCTGCTAATGAATAAGTGCTCTAACACTCTTTTTTTAAATACTTTTATTAAAATGTTATACACAAGCAGAAGCATATTAAAAAATTAAAACGTAACAACTATTTAAATAAATGTCTACAAAAATTCTTACTGCATATATCATTAAGATTAATTAAACAGCCACGTGGTATAAACTGATCATAGTATAGTGATTAATATTTTTAATAAGTTGAACTTTTTCAATACTGAATTCTGTGGTTACTGCATTAGTTTCCATCTTAATAGCAGACATATCATTTTGACACAGAACAATGTCAGTGTTCATGTGAAGGAGTAATCTAATTTTTCCAGTTCTTTGTAGTTATTTTCCTGGCTATTATTAAAAAGCTCCAGAGAAATGGATATTGAGGGTTGGGTGTATATCTGTGAATTAAAGCATTGCACAATATCAAATGCTTAGTTTAACATAAGTTTATCAGACTGCAATTCTTGCAAGAAAGAATGACTTTTTCGACAGAGGTTTGTAAAACTTAACATTTGTAATCCATGTGCTACAAATCTGCTTTGATTAAAGATTTATATCTCCAACAACCAATCCCTTCCCTTTTGTTCATAGGTTCATAGGTAGGTACTAGGCTATCTGCCCTAGGGCATTTATAAGCCTAGCTAGAATATGTTGGCTTTCGCCTCCCTTTTAGACTAGATTCCTGAGCCCCTGTCCAGCAGGGCCATAGAAGTGATCCCAGGAGTGAATTTATGATTTCCCATCCACTCATCCAGTTTTCTCTTGAAGAGGGTCAGCGAGGGGCTCTGCCTAACATAAACCGGGACTCTATTCCAGAGCGAGGGAAGCCTCTGGGATATGAATCTATCCCCCAGCATGTCCTATTTATAGCTGTGCTGAGGTTTAAATCCCTGGAGCGTGCAGCTCTAATGGATGTGGTTTTCTTGAGGTGGAGCATGTCCATTAGTTCCAGGTTAGACATGGCCTTGTACGTCAGGCAGAGATAGCCTCTGAGTAGGTGGTAAGCAACTGAGTAGAGATGGAGTTTCTTTAGTCAAGTTGCATAGGGCATCTGTTTGAGGCCCATGATCCTCTTGGTGAGGTACTTTTGCGGTCTCTCCAGTTGTTGCAGGTGTTGGGTAATGTACATCCCAAATAGGGCATTGTACTCAATTACAGGCCTGATGAGTGATGAGTAGGGAGGCACAATGACGTCTCTTGATCTAGATGTGCACCCTTTTGTGATTAGGTGAGCTATATAGAAGGTTTTTCTAACCACTTTGGCAATGTGATGACCCCTCCAGCTAAAATTGTCATAGCTCGCTCTCACCTTCTTTCAAACCTTCTGTATGCATCCCCTCTACTCTCGAATTTAAAGAAGACTGTCCTTAACAAACTCTCAATTTGCTACAACCACATTGCCAGGATTGCCACTGGGCTGCCTTTTAGGACACATCATTGCATCAATCTAAATCAGCTTGGGTGGCTTGAACTACCCAGCCTAATCCATTATAACCAACTGATTATGGCCTATAAAATCCTCTATAATCCGGACAATACTCCTGCACTTAAAAATATTATCACCCCCTATAACAATCCTAGACCGCTTCAATCCTCTAACAAACTACTAATTCAGACCAGCAAAATTAATAACACAGCCGGTGATTCTCTCTTTGCAAACTCTGTAAGTAGATCCTGGAACTCTCTTCCAGCTGATATTACCTTACTTTCCACCTTAGGTCAATTTAAAACTAGACTCAAACAGCATTTGTCACTTAACTGGCTATGTCAATGTATCAAGCCTGGCTAACTCTCTCTAGAATGTGTAAAAATCTGTTAACCAGTTTACTGTGTAATTTAATTTAATCCTGACTTGTGTTCAGGATTAACTGTAACCTGTGGAACTTGTTTAACTTGCTTACTTATGTAATCTCTGTAAATAGTCTGTTTGTAATATGTAATGCTGGTATTATGTAATACTGTATCTGCTTACCCTTGGAGCTTTTCTCCCCGGGCCTCCACTGAAAATGGACATGCATCCAGTTGGACTATCCCGGTCAACAAATGTAAAATAAATAAATAAAGGAGAGGTTGCCATCTACTTGGGTCCCCGGATTCCTAATTACTTTTTCCATACTTAGCAGATTACCTCCTATGTGGTAGTTTGTGGGCACTTTGTTTTTCCCAAAGGGGATGACTATACATTTTTTGGCATTTAGCTTGAGGCCATGGTTCTGACATCAGGTATCCATCTCCGTAAGACCCTTCTGGAGGATGCTTATGTCAGCCGGAGAGTCGATTATGGCTCCCAGTTTGAAATCATCCACGAACTTGGTCAGCCACAGTCCTCCCGTGCTTGCCTGTACCTTAGAGAAGTATATACCAAACAAGAGGGGCCCCAGGCCAGAGCCCTGTGGGATGCCACTTGTAACCGGTTTAGAGTCAGACATGGCACCCGCAACTCTGACCATGTGAGTTCTATCCCTGAGCCAGTTTGCAACCCATCTTGTGACGAATGGGTTGATATTTATGCTGGTAAGCTTATTTATGATACCAGAGTGGGGTATTGTGTCGAAGGCCTTTGCGAGGTCCAAGTAGGCTATGTGGACTGCCTTTCCCTCATCTATGGCTTTGGTAACTGTTTTGAAGAAGTCAACTAGGTTTAGGAGGCAAGATCTGCCTTTAACAAAGCTGAATTGAGTAGGATCCAGTGTCTGGAGGTTCCCAATGTCTTTGTTTATGAGATCCATGATGATGCGCTCCATAGCCTTGCAGACCAGGCTAGTCAGGTTTATAGGGTGATAGTTCCCGGGATCTGTTGTGGCGTCCCCTTTGTGGAGCGGGATTAACGTTGCTGTACGTCACTCTTTGGGTACATAACCTGTGGTGAGGCTGAGTTGGAACAGTGAATTTATGTGAAGGTTTAGTTCTTTTTGGAGTTCATGTAAGAAGCAGCCCGGGATGCCATCCAGTCCCATTGATGCTGTGTTTTTTACTTTAGAAAGGGCTGCTTTCACCTGTGTGTCTGTGATGTCAGGGGACTGCATACTTCTGGGATAGACACAGGTCCATTTGGGGGGGAGGGGGGTAAAGTTTGCACTGAACCTGTCCACCAGGATGTTGGCAATGTCAGTGGGTTCAGTGTACTTTGTGCCATTTTGCACCAGCTCAGAGCAGATTTGGGAGTTACCACCCAGATTCTTGACGTAGCTAAAGAAAGCCTTGTGATTACCTTTATAATCTTTGGCAATTTTTCTTTCGAAGCTAGCCTTTGATGATTATATGAGGGATCGAAGTTTCTTGCTAGTACTGATCAGGGATGCCTTCCCTTTTTGGAATTTTGCCCTGTCATGTAATAGTTTCCTCCTTCTGTTGGAAAGTTTATTTATGGCCGGGGTCCACCAGACTGGTCTCCTGTTTTTGGAGGAGTGAGTCTTGGTTTTATTTGGGATGGCACGATCCATGCATTCCTGTAGGTGGTCATAGAATGCATTTGTGAAGGATTCTGCATTTTGGGTAGCATTTTCCATTAGCCCGGGTGCTTTGAAGTTCTCCATCTCGGTCTTGAGAAGTGTGAAGTTTCCTTTTGAGAAGTTTCTCACAGTGGTTTCCTTGGCTGTGGGTGGGGTCGGGATGTGGATGTCCATAGTGATTAGTTTATGGTCTGATCTTACCAACGTGGGGTTTACCTCTGATGTGGAACATTGAGCTCCCATGTTGGTGATGACCAGGTCCAATATGTTGTCCCCTCTTGTGGGAGTGGTGACCAGTTGTTCCATGGCATTTGAGTTTATAAATTCCAGGAACCGTTGGGCAAAGGAGTTTGGACTTGAGTAGTTTTCCCAGTCAATGTTTGGGTAGTTGAAATCCCCCAATAACATGGTGTTTGGTGAGACCTTCATATTCTCCAGTGTTCACAGGAATGCCGAGTGGGGGTCTGGAGACAAGGTGGGTGATCTGTAGCAGGCTACAAACTGAAAAGCAGTTTTGCCCACTGTTAGTTGCACATGGATGGTCTCCGATGCCTCGTACAGTGCCACTAACCTGGAGGTGTGGGTATCCTAGATAAAAATGGATACTCCCCCGCCTTTAATATTTCAGTTGGAGTTCTGGGGCTGAAAAGAATGGTATGAGCTATATCCTGATAGTGCTAGGGTGCTCTCTTGAGCCTTGAACCAGGTTTCTGTTACTGCACAGATATAGATTTTCTCCATACTAAAGAGTGCCTCAAGTGCGTGCATCTTGAGGTTTAGACGTCTGGCATTGAGTAGCATTACCCTTAGTTTTATGTTTCTTGTAATTTCTATGAAGGTCGGTTTGCCTTTTGAGCCTTGCCTAAAAAAGGCACTATGGGGGTGGTAAGAGCCTTAGCCAGTATTCGAAAGCCTAAGGGTGACAGGTGCAAGTCGTCCCTAGTGAAGCAGCGTGGCTTGTCGAGCATGTCATCCCAGGCTGACAGACACTGGATCCCCTTTGAATGACACCAATAGCTTAGCCAATTGTTAAAATTGATCATTTTGTCCTTATACTGTGGCAACATTCTTGGTGAGGGCAAGATGCTACTCAGGGTCAGGGTCATACCGGCCTGGGCTACATGATCCGAGAGCTCCTCTATGTCTCTTTTCATGTAGTCCAAGGAAGTCCGTCTCAGGTCATTCACACCAACATGGACAATGACAGAGTCATATTTGTACCTGCTGTGGAGTGACCTGAGTGCTTGTGTTATGTGGCAGATCCTGGCACCTGACAAGCAGCTTACAGTGACCTTCTCCTTGTTCAGTCTGGTGAGCAGAGTGTCAGTGTGCCTGATAATAGAATCTCCAATTACTAGTGTATTTGGTGCGTTATTTAGACTTAAGGGCTGCGACTGTGTGGCACACTGACTTTGTGAAGTATGTGATTCGTGAGAGTTGTTAGGTGGTAGTGGTTGCTTGGATGTCTGCTTTGGAGGTCTCTATTGCTTTGGCAAATTTTTATTTAGAGCCTCTGAGTATGTTTTTGTGAGTTTATGTGTCTTGTTTGCTGATATGATTGGTCTATGTGAGACTGGATGTGTGGTGCAGGTGGTTTCCTTCTCCTCCTGACTGACTGTGCCAATCTTGGGTTGAGAGAGCTCGACCTCCAGTTTGGCTGTATGTTACATCTCTCACATACATTTGAGTTTGTTGGAAGGAGGAAAGGGTTATCTGTGTACATAAGGCAATTGCCTCAAGATTCCCAGATTTACCAGCTGGACTGGAGAGTATACCTGAAACTACACTTTGGACATGCCTGGATAGTTTAAAGAACTGTTTTGTTGATTGTCCAGAATGGATGAATAGGGAGCCTTGTACTTCTAGGTAGTATAAGGGGGTGTAGTGCTATAGTATGTTAGTGCTATACTGAGAAATTTGAGCAAATGCTGGGCTGTAGAAGGAAGGCTGAGTGCTTATTTTGAGAGTTTGACTAGTTCTAAGGGAAAAATTGAAGAGCAGACTTTGTGGAGCTGGGAATATTTAAAACTGCTTAAATGACGCTTTGCGACGTTGCATGATGTGCAAAATCACGCAAAACTGCGCAAATGCGGGTTTTAAGGCAGGGAGCTAGAAAGAGATAGGAATTAGCACAAAACAGCTAATAAGCTACTAGTTGCTGGGCTGAGACCACTCCTCCAGGGACAGATAGGCTGCTCAAAGCTCCCCACTCTCACTGGTGAACAGAGAAGCTTCCTCCTATCCAAGTAAGGATATGGGCAACACAGGAACTATACCACAGCCCAGAATTTGGCAAACCTGAAATCTGGACTACTCTAGTTTAGTGGGAAACAAGGATTTTTTTTTTGTTTTGTTTTGTTTTTTTTTGTTTTGTTTTTTAGCAGAAACAACAGAAATTTAAACAGGAAACACTGTAAATGCTTTAAACGGCTAGCACACTTGAGTGTGTAGCCTACAACAGTTAACAACACAAAAATGACTTTTAGGAGTGCAAAAAACAGTTAAGATACAAAAACAATGCTTTTGAGATATTAGGTAATCCAGAAACTCACTTTTTAGTGAGAAACTGCAGTCGCAGTTAGAAAGCAGAGAAAAAAATACTTTATCTGTTTAAAGTCTCTCTTTTGTCTCTCTGCTGCTTGGATCACTCTGCAGGACATCATGATGAGCTGTGCTGAGTTAGAAATAAGCGCAAAACCACGCAAATGCGGGCTTTAAGGCAGGGAGCTAAAAAGAGATAGGAATTAGCCCCAAACAGCCAATAACCTACTAGTTGTTGGGCTTAGACCACTCCTCCGGGGACAGATAGGCTGCTCAAAGCTCCCTACTCTCATTAGTGAACAGAGACGCTTCCTCCTATCCAAGTAAGGATATGGGAAACACAGGAACTATACCACAGCCCAGAATTCAGCAAACCTGAAATCTGGACTACTCTAGTTTAGAAAAGGTGGGAAACAAGGATTTTTTTTTTTTTTTTTTAGCAGAAACAACAGAATTTTAAACAGGAAACACTGTAAATGCTTTAAACGGCTTGCACACTTGTGTGTGTAGCCTACAACAGTTACACAACACAAAAACAACTTTTAGAAGAGCAAAAAACAGTTAAGATACAAAAACAATGCTTTTGAGATATTAGGTAAGCCGGAAACTCGCTTTTCGGCAAGAAAATGCAGTCGCAGTTAGAAAGCAGAGAAAAAAAATACTTTATCTGTTTAAAGTCTCTCTTTTGTCTCTCTGCTGCTTGGATCAATCTGCAGGTCACCACAAAGAGCCCTGCTGAGTTAGAAACAAGTGCAAAACCGCACAAATGTGGGTTTTAAAGCAGGGAGCTAGAAAGAGATAGGAATTAGCCCAAAACGGCCAATAAGCTACTAGTTGCTGGGCTGAGACCACTCCTCCAGGGACAGACAGGCTGTTCAAAGCTCCCCACTCTCACTAGTGAACAGAGAAGCTTCCTCCTATCCAAGTAAGGATATGGGCAACACACGAACTATACCACAGCCCAGAATTCAGCAAACCTGAAATCTGGACTATTCTAGTTTAGAAAAGGCAGGAAAAAAGAATTTTTTTTTTTTTTTGTTTTTTAGCAGAGACAACAGAAATTTAAACAGGAAACAATGTAAATGCTTTAAACAGCTAGCACACTTGAGTGTGTAGCCTACAACAGTTAAACAATACAAAAATGACGTTCAGACGTGCAAAAAACAGTTAAGATACAAAAACAATGCTTTTGAGATATTAGGTAACCCGGAAACTCGCTTTTCGGAGAGAAAATGCAGTTGCAGTTAGAAAGCAGAGAAAAAAATACTTTATCTGTTTAAAGTCTCTCTTTTGTCTCTCTGCTGCTTGAATCACTCTGCAAAACATCACAAGGAGCTGTGCTTAGTTAGAAACAATCGCAAAACCGCGCAAATGCAGGTTTTAAGGCAGGGAGCTAGAAAGAGATAGGAATTAGCCCAAAACGGCCAATAAGCTACTAGTTGCTGGGCTGAGACCACTCCTCCAGGGAGAGATAGGCTGCTCAAAGCTCTCCACTCTCAATAGTAAACAGAGAAGCTTCCTCCTTTCCAAGTAAGGATATGGGCAACACAGGAGCTATACCACAACCCAGAATTCAGCAAACCTGAAATCTGGACTACTCTTGTTTAGAAAAGGCGGGAAACAAGGATCATTTTTTTTTTTTGTTATTCAGCAGAAACAACAGAAATTTAAAAAGGAAACACTGTAAATGCTTTAAATGGCTAGGGCACTAGAGTGTGTAGCCTACAACCGTTAAACAACACAAAAATGACTTTTAGAACTGTAAAAAAGTTAAGATACAAAAGCAATGCTTTTGAGATATTAGGTAATCCAGAAACTCGCTTTTCGGCAAGAAAATGCAGTCATAGTTAGAAAGCAGCGAAAAAAAATACTTTATCTGTTTAAAGACACTCTTTTGTCTCTCTGCTGCTTGGATCACTCTGCAGGACACCACGAGGAGCTGTGCTGACTTAGAAACAAGCGCAAAACCGCGCAAATGTGGGTTTTAAGGCAGGGAGCTAGAAAGAGATAGGAATTAGCCCAAAACGGCCAATAAGCTACTAGTTGCTGGGCTGAGACAATTCCTCCAGGGACAGATAGGCTGCTCAAAGCTCCCCACTCTCACTTGTGAACAGAGAAGTTTCCTCCTATCCAAGTAAGGATATGGGCAACAAAGGAACTATACCACAGCCCAGAATTCAGCAAACCTGAAATCTGGACTACACTAGTTTAGAAAAGGGGGGAAACAAGGATAGTTTTTTTTTTTTTTTTTTTTTTTTTTTTAGCAGAAACAACAGAAATTTAAACAGGAAACACTGTAAATGCTTTAAACGGCTAGTTCACTTGAGTGTGTACCCTACAACAGTTAAACAACACAAAAATGACTTTTAGAAGTGCAAAAAAACAGTTAAGATACAAAAACAATGCTTTTGAGACATTAGGTAAACCAGAAACTTGCTTTTCGGCGAAAAAATGCAGTCGCAGTTAGAAGGCAGAGAAAAAAATACTTTATCTGTTTAAAGTCTCTCTTTTGTCTCTCTGCTGCTTGGATCACTCTGCAGGACACCATGAGGAGCTGTGCTGAGTTAGAAACAAGTGCAAATCCGTGCGAATGCGGGTTTTAAGGCAGGGAGCTAGAAAGAGATAGGAATTAGCCCAAAGCGGCCAATAAGCTACTAGTTGCTGGGCTGAGACCACTCTTCCAGGGACAGATATGCTGCTCAAAGCTCCCAACTCAAACTGGTGAACAGAGAAGCTTCCCCCTATCCAAGTAAGGATATGGGCAACACAGGAACTATACCATAGCCCAGAATTCAGCAAACCTGAAATCTGGACTACTCTATTTAGAAAAGGCGGGAAACAAGGATATTTTTTTGTTTGTTTTTTAGCAGAAACAACAGAAATTTAAACAGGAAACATTGTAAATGCTTTGAACGGCTAGCACACGAGTGTGTAGCCTACAACAGTTAAACAACACAAAAATACTTTTAGAAGTGCAAAAAACAGTTAAGATACAAAAACAATGCTTTTGAGATATTAGGTAAGCCAGAAACTTGCTTTTTGTTGAGAAAATGCAGTCGCAGTTAGAAAGCGGAGTAAAAATACTTTATCTGTTTAAAGTCTCTCTTTTGTCTCTCTGCTGCTTGGATCACTCTGCAGGACACCACGAGGAGCTGTGCTGAGTTAGAAACAAGTGCAAAACCATGTGAATGTGGGTTTTAAGGCAGGGAGCTAGAAAGAGATAGGAATTAGCCCAAAGCGGCCAATAAGCTACTAGTTGCTGGGCTGAGACCACTCTTCCAGGGACAGATACGCTGCTCAAAACCCCCAACTCAAACTGGTGAACAGAGAAGCTTCCCCCTATCCAAGTAAGGATATGGGCAACACAGGAACTATACCATAGCCCAGAATTCAGCAAACCTGAAATCTGGACTACTCTAGTTTAGAAAAGGCAGGAAATAAAGATATTTTTTTTCTTTGTTTTTTAGCAGAAACAACAGAAATTTAAACAGGAAACATTGTAAATGATTTAAAGTAGCCTACAACAGTTAAACAGCACAAAAATGGCTTTTAGAAGTGCAAAAAACCAGTTAAGATACAAAAATAATGCTTTTGAGATATTAGGTAAGCCAGAAACTCGCTTTTCTGTGAGAAAATGCAGTTGCAGTTAGAAAGCAGAGAAAAAATACTTTATCTGTTTAAAGTCTCTCTTTTGTCTCTCTGCTGCTTGGATCACTCCGCAGGACACCACGAGGAGCTGTGCTGAGTTAGAAACAAGCGCGAAACCACGCAAATGTGGGCTTTAAGGCAGGGAGCTAGAAAGAGATGGGAATTAGCCCAAAATGGCCAATAAGCTACTAGTTACTGGGCTGAGATCACTCCTCCAGGGACAGATAAGCTGCTCAAAGCTCCCCACTCTCACTGGGGAACAGAGAAGCTTCCCCCTATCCAAGTAAGGATATGGGCAACACAGGAACTATACCATAGCCCAGAATTCAGCAAACCTGAAATCTGGACTACTGTAGTTTAGAAAAGGAGGCAAACAAGGATATTTTTTTTCTTTGTTTTTTAGCAGAAACAACAGAAATTTAAACAGGAAACAATGCAAATGCTTTAAACGGCTAGCACACTTGAGTGTGTAGCCTACAACAGTTAAACAACACAAAAACGACTTTTAGAAGTGCAAAAAAAAGTTAAGATACAAAAACAATGCTTTTGAGATATGAGGTAAGCCAGAAACTCACTTTTCTGTGAGAAAATGCAGTCGCAGTTAGAAAGCAGAGAAAAAAATACTTTATCTGTTTAAAGTCTCTCTTTTGTCTCTCTGCTGCTTGGATCACTCTGCAGGACACCCCGAGGAGCTGTGCTGAGTTAGAAACAAGCGCAAAACCGTGCAAATGTGGGCTTTAAGGCAGGGAGCTAGAAAGAGATGGGAATTAGCCCAAAATGGTCAATAAGCTACTAGTTGCTGGGCTGAGACCACTCCTCCAGGGACTGATAAGCTGCTCAAAGCTCCACACTCTCACTGGTGAACAGAGGATATCCAAGTAAGGATATGGGCAACACAGGAACTATACCACAGTCCAGAATTCAGCAAAGCTGAAATCTGGACTACTGTAGTTTAGAAAATGTGGGAAACAAGGATTTCTTTTTTTTGCTTTTTTTGTTTTTTAGCAGAAACAACAGAAATGTAAACAGGAAACACTGTAAATGCTTTAAACGGCTAGCACACTTGAGTGTGTAACCTACAACAGTTAAACAACACAAAAACTACTTTTAGAAGTGCAAAAAAACAGTTAAGATACAAAAACAATGCTTTTGAGATATTAGGTAAGCAAGAAACTCGCTTTTCGGTGAGAAAATGCAGTCGCAGTTAGAAAGCAGAGAAAAAATACTTTATCTGTTTAAAGTCTCTATTTTGTCTCTCTGCTGCTTGGATCACTCTGCAGGACACCCCGAGGAGCTGTGCTAAGTTAGAAACAAGCACAAATCTGCGCAAATGCGGGTTTTAAGGCAGGGAGCTAGAAAGAGATAGGAATTAGCCCAAAATGGCCAATAAGCTACTAGTTGCTGGGCTGAGACCACTCCTCCAGGGACAGATAGGCTGCTCAAAGCTCCCCACTCTCACTGATGAACAGATATGCTTCCCCCTATCCAAGTACGGATATGGGCAACACAAGAACTATACCATAGCCCAGAATTCAGCAAACCTAAAATCTGGACTACTCTAGTTTAGAAAAGGCAGGAAACAAAGATATTTTTTTTCTTTGTTTTTTTAGCAGAAACAACAGAAATCTAAACAGGAAACATTGTAAATGATTTCCGGCTAGCACACTTGAGTGTGTAGCCTACAACAGTTAAACAGCACAAAAATGGCTTTTAGAAGTGCAAAAAAACAGTTAAGATAAAAAAACAATGCTTTTGAGATATTAAGTAAGCCAGAAACTCGCTTTTCTATGAGAAAATGCAGTTGCAGTTAGAAAGCAGAGAAAAAATACTTTATCTGTTTAAAGTCTTTCTTTTGTCTCTCTGCTGCTTGGATCACTCCGCAGGACACCACGAGGAGCTGTGCTGAGTTAGAAACAAGCGCAAAACCACGCAAATGTGGGCTTCAAGGCAGCGAGCTAGAAAGAGATGGGAATTAGCCCAAAACGGCCAATGAGCTACTAGTTACTGGGCTGAGATCACTCCTCCAGGGACAGATAAGCTGCTCAAAGCTCCCCACTCTCACTGGTGAACAGAGAAGCTTCCCCTTATCCAAGTAAGGATATGGGCAACACAGGAACTATACCATAGCCCAGAATTCAGCAAACCTGAAATATGGACTACTGTTGTTTAGAAAAGGCGGCAAATAAGGATATTTTTTTTTCTTTGTTTTTTAGCAGAAATAACAGAGATTTAAACAGGAAACACTGCAAATGCTTTAAACAGCTAGCACACTTGAGTGTGTAGCCTACAACAGTTAAACAACACAAAAACGACTTTTAGAAGTGCAAAAAACAGTTAAGATACAAAAACAATGCTTTTGAGATATGAGGTAAGCCAGAAACTCACTTTTCTGTGAGAAAATGCAGTCGCAGTTAGAAAGCAGAGAAAAAAATACTTTATCTGTTTAAAGTCTCTCTTTTGACTCTCTGCTGCTTGGATCACTCTGCAGCACACCCAGCGGACCTGTGCTGAGTTAGAAACAAGCGCAAAACCGCGCAAATGTGGGCTTTAAGGCATGGAGCTAGAAAGAGATGGGAATTAGCCCAAAACGGCCAATAAGCTACTAGTTGCTGGGCTGAGACCACTCCTCCAGGGACAGATAAGCTGCTCAAAGCTCCCCACTCTCACTGGTGAACAGAGGATATCCAAGTAAGGATATGGGCAACACAGGAACTATACCACAGTCCAGAATTCAGCTAAGCTGAAATCTGGACTACTGTAGTTTAGAAAATGCGGGAAACAAGGATTTTTTTTTTTTGCTTTTTTTGTTTTTTAGCAGAAATAACAGAAATTTAAACAGGAAACACTGTAAATGCTTTAAACGGCTAGCGCACTTGAGTGTGTAGCCTACAACAGTTAAACAACACAAAAACTACTTTTAGAAGTGCAAAAAAACAGTTAAGATACAAAAACAATGCTTTTGAGATATTAGGTAAGCCAGAAACTCGCTTTTCGGTGAGAAAATGCAGTCGCAGTTAGAAAGCAGAGAAAAAAATACTTTAAAGTCTCTCTTTTGTCTCTCTGCTGCTTGGATCACTCTGCAGGACACCACGAGGAGCTGTGCTGAGTTGGAAACAAGTGCAAAACTGCACAAATGTGGGTTTTAAGGCAGGGAGCTAGAAAGAGACAGGAATTAGCCCAAAACGGCCAATACGCTACTAGTTGCTGGGCTGAGACCACTCCTCCAGGGACAGATAGGCTGTTCAAAGCTCCCCACTCTCACTGGTGAACAGAGAAGCTTCCCCCTATCTAAGTAAGGATATGGGCAACACAGAAACTATACTATAGCCCAGAATTCAGCAAACCTGAAATCTGGATTACTCTAGTTTAGAAAAGGCGGGAAAAAAGGATTTTTTTGTTTGTTTTTTAGTGGAAAGAACAGAAATTTAAACAGGAAACACTGTAAATGCGTTAAACGGTTAGCGCACTTGAGTGTGTAGCCCACAACAGTTAAACAACACAAAAATGACTTTTAGAAGTATTAAAAACAGTTAAGATACAAAAACAATGCTTTTGAGATATTAGGTAAGCCATAAACTCGCTTTTTGGCAAGAAAATGCAGTCGCAGTTAGAAAGCAGAGAAAAAAATACTTTATCTGTTTAAAGTCTCTCTTTTGTCTCTCTGCTGCTTGGATCACTCTGCAGGACACCACGAGGAGCTGTGCTGAGTTAGAAACAAGTGCAAAACCACGCAAATGCGGGTTTTAAGGCAGGAAGCTAGAAAGAGATAGGAATTAGCCCAAAATGGCCAATAAGCTACTAGTTGCTGGGCTGAGACCACTCCTCCAGGGAGAGACAGGCTGCTCAAAGCTCCCCACTCTCACTGGTGAACAGAGAGGCTTCCTCCTATCCAAGTAAGGATATGGGCAACACAGGAACTATACCACAGCCCAGAATTCAGCAAACCTGAAATCTGGACTACTCTAGTTTAGGAAAGGCGGGAAACAAGGATATATATATATATATATATATATATATATATTTTTTTTTTTTAAACAGTTAAGATACAAAAACAATGCTTTTGAGATATTAGGTAAGCCAGAAACTTGCTTTTTGGTGAGAAAATGCAGTCGCAGTTGAAAACAAGAGGAAAAAAATACTTTATCGGTTTAAAGTCTCTCTTTTGTCTCTCTGCTGCTTGGATCACTCTGCAGGACACCACGAGGAGCTGTGCTGAGTTTTGTATATAATTTTGATTCTGTGGAATAATAAATAACCTATGTAGACATTTCCAAGAGTTTAATCACCAAAATAAATATGATGGATTTTTTTGACAATGTTAAAAATCATTTTTATCTATTGTACTTAAAGTTGACTAGCTCATTTGGTGAGCATAATCCCAACAGTTATCTTTGATACATAGATAGTTCTTATTACTGTACATACTTCAGATAAACATGATCTGCCTTTTTTATTATTATTATTATTATTATTATTATTACTACTATTATTATTATTATTCAAACTTTGTATAAATTACATAGTGAGATTTTTTTTCTCTTTAAACTGTCTTTCGGCTTTTCACGGTTAGGGGTCGCCACAGCGGAACTCTGGTCCGCTAATGATTGGCAGTAGATTTTTACATGCTGGCTTGCCGGGCCTAATGCACAACCTTTTTTATTTAACCAAATGATTTCATGCATGTTTTCCAACTGGCTGTATATTCAAAATTTAACCGCTAAGATATTGTATTTAATAACTGAAGCTATAGCATATGTTTCTAGGTCAGAAAATCCTATTCTAACATTCTCCGTTCTTTTATGTGATGTCCCAAAGTTGTTCTAAGGTGTTTGGGATACCATAAAAATTTCAAACAGATATCATTAAACTGATTACTGTGTTATTTAGCAGGAATTAAAGATGTTGTTTGGATAATGCATACGATTTTGGATAAAATAACCATTTTGATTAGAGTTAACCTCTCTTTACAGAAAGGAATAAAGTATTCTATTAAATTGTTAAAATTGTAATACATTATGAGCACTGTAATACTTTTTCAACACCATTTTTCAGTATACCTTAAGGTGCAAACCCCATGTTAGCTCATTTCCAAAGAGCTCAGCAAAGCTTGGCATCCTAGCCTGAGATCCAGAAGTGTTTTACTTGCATCCAGTACCATCCAGGCAAAGCTAAGTACTATTGTTTCCTAAATCACATTTGGTTCTCTTAAATGAAGCAATCACTATTATTGCCTTATCTGTAATTCTTGCTGAATGTTAAACTAAAAGTGTTGTTCCTGCCCCTATTTGCTGCTTTCAGACTGGGTGGACTAGGAATCGCCTGTTATGATGGACAGCTACGCAGTTGTTTAAGTTTTTGGAGATAGCATTGTACTTGTGGGAGTCCCTTTTGCTGTGTTTTTACATTAAGAGGACTGGGACCACTCATCTTGTGGCAGGAGGTTTCTGCCTGGTCTACATGAGTTGGGGAACATTCTAAAGGCCTTCTTCATGTGTCAAGTAGCAATATTATTAGATTTAGTAGAATTAAGTATTGTATAGCCACCAAAGCTACTAAAAGTTAAGATTTTTTTAACATAGCCTGCCCCATTAAAACACCCTTAATAGGCTTCTGTAAACCCATGGTACACCATCCCCTTGTAGCTAATCAAAGAAATAGATAGCATAGATATGCAACTTCCTAACTTCTCTGTAGCCATCCTGGTGGATATGGGTATCTTGAGACAATGTAGCAACTGTCTCAAGTTTACCGACAGCCACTTAATCCTTAAAGTAAGAGAACCTATATGTGATAGGTGTACTTACACAATGTCACACTGGAGGCTAAACTCTCACATAGATGCACATATCAGGTTGTCAAAACCACAAACACAACACCCACCACACATAGCACACACACACAAATGGACCAATGTATGCTTTGGTACTTAAATGCAATCTTTCAAAACAACAAATATCACCCAGACTATCTGTTGGCAAAGCTATTTCTCAGCAAACACAAAAGCACTCAGCAAAAACAACACCTAACACCACACAAACAGTCACACTAAATAAAGACCAAATACAAAGTCCTTAAGGCAAGCACTTCCCAGGACTCTAGTCATAGAGGACTCCATTGTAAGATATACTGATTCCCCTCTAACCAGAATGAACAAAAAGAAAATAACACTGAGTTGGAACTGGAACTAGGATCTGCAAAATCTTACATGCACTCAAGTCATTACATCACGGATACAGGTATGATTCCATCATAGTCCATGTAGATGCAAATGACCTGAGACATACTTCCCTGGACTATATGAAGAGATACATTATGGAGCACATCCTTGGACTCAGCTCTGATGAACCTTTTGCACATCCGCAAATCAAACAGCATCAGAAGTGCTAAATACAAAGACTTGAATTTGCTTGTGACATAAATAAGACATGATGGAGATACAGATGTGTATCTCAGAGAATTCCCATTCTCTAGAATAGGCTCTCCATGTGAAGCCAAGTTCCTCCCTTAGTATATTTAAGTGTAACTTGTACCATTGGATGGGAAATTGTATGTTCACCCCTGGTCTGGTGCCTGTGTCCCTTACAAGTAGAGATAGTTAGTAATTCATGTCAAAACCAAAAATCTCCCCCTATAAAGATGTCTAAAACATGAAGTTTATGGGTCACATTTTGGTTGCATGGCTAGGCTTATAGAGGCCCTAGAAGTCATTAGCCTAGTACACACCTATGAACCTATGATGCACTTGTTAGTTCATCACTTACTGCTGATACAACCATTTTAAAATTATGCTCACATGATACTAATAAATCAGCCTTATATTAGACAGTCAGTACTTATATTGAGCAATCCAAAATTTGGCATTGATAAGCATGAAATCCAAGTATCAAAATCAGCTTTTTCTAGTCGGTCTTAATCCCATATTTGATTTAATAGTGCTCATTAAATAAGAAACAGTTACACACACAAATTAACTATTCACAACCTATCTTGATATTAGGAGTTAATTACTGATCATATTATTTTATTTACATTCTACTACAAGTCTTAACTGGACCAGCAACTTATCACTTTGTACTAAAGTCTACTTTATTAAAAATATAAAGATCTTAGAAACTTTGTTCCATATCAACATCCTCTACTAGCAATTCCAATATAGAATCCCACACAGTCCATTTTCTTACTATGAAGTTCTGATTGTGATCTGTAATAGCTCTCTCTCTTTTGGCTTTTCCTGGTCAGGGGTCGCCACAGCGGATCACCTTGTCCACTCATGATTGGCAGTGGAGTTTTTACGGTGTCGAGTTGCCTTCCATGGAAGGCACACACATGCACGCACTCACACCTAGGGCCAATTTTAGCATGTCCAATCCATTTGCAGCATGTCATTGGGGATGTGGGAGGAAACCAGAGCACCTGGAGGAAACCCACATGACCGCATGGAGGACATGCAGACTCTGCACAGAAGACACCCCAGCTGAAGATCGAACCGGAGAGCTTCTTGCTGTGAGGCAACAATGCTAACCGCTGCACCAATACAGCCGTCTGTGATCTGTAATAGCTCTTGGTTTTATATTTTTAATCTCTGTAATAATTTTTCACTTCTCTTATTGATGGCTTGTCTTTGATTTTCCATAGCCACTATCAATACTAAAGATGCAAATACTTTCACATCATTAGTACATTATTTTACCCCAATTAAATAAAAAAAAAACATATCTATACTGAGGTCAAATTTTATTCTAAGTATAAGACTTAGCATATTATTCAAATTATTTTGTATTGAAGAAACTCCTTATGGTCCTAGAACCCCTTTCTGAACCATCATATCTCCAATATATGCCTCTTGTCTGCAGGAACATTTTTCAAAGTTGCATAGGGGTATATAAATATTTGTATAAACATTTCATGCTATTTCCTTGATTTAGACACCACTGCTTAAGTACACATCCAACATTTTCTGTCCTACCTAGTTTCTTCCCTCACATCCATCTCTTTGAATTTCTAAGCACTGATCACATGATCTAGTTGCTGTCTGTCAAATCAACTAATACATCTCTTCAAATGTTCAATGTTCAACATCTGCTAATGCATACATATCTTTTATACTGTAATAGCTGCCTCTGTTTCATATGAATGTAATCTAATTACCAAATGTATGAACAACTGTTAATGTACATGATTTCATGTATGTTTATATATACTCATCACTCATTAGACCCATTATAGACTACAACGCCCCTTTTGGAATGTACCTCACAAGACATCTGCAGCAGCTGGAAAGGCCACAGAAGTACCTCACAAAGAGGATTACTGGCCTCAAACAAATGTCCTACACTGACCGCCTCAAAAAACTCCAGCTTTACTCCATAGCATATTGCCTATTCCAAGGTGATCTCTGCCTAACATATAAAGCTATGTCAAACATAGAGCTGTTGGACATGCTACACCTAAAGAAATCCCAAGCCCTCTGAGCTACATGCTCTAGGGACCTAAACCTTGTCACCACAATAAACAGGACACGCTGGAGGGATAAATTCCTGTCTCAGAGACTTCCTGTACTCTGGAACAAGCTACCCATCTATGTCAAGCAAAGTTCTTCATTAGCACTCTTCAAGAAAAATCTTGAAGAGTGGATGGGAAATAGGAAATACACCCCAGGGATCACGTCTGTGTCTCTGCTGGACATTGGCACAGGAAAATAACTTTCTTGGGTGGCGTAAGATATGGAACCTTGCTGGCTAGGCTTACGTAGGCCCTTGGGCCAATAGCCTAGTGCCTACCTATGAACCTATATATATATATATATATATATATATATATATATATATATATATTTATTACTGAATGGCTGTTTAAAAATGTGTGTAATATATTGGAGCTTTTCTCCTCTGGCTTCCGCTGAAAAAGTTTTTTTCATTAAACCAAGTCGGACAAACCTAGTAAACAAAAGCAAAATGAAATAAAATCAAATAAATTAGTTGCATATCTAGGATTATGGCACACCTGTAGTACATACCTTTATTTACTAAATTACTTTATTTACTACTTTAGGTACTAAAGATGGCAGCACCTCATGTGGCAGTGGCCTCTCTTACTCCTGTTTTGCACTTTTACTTTGTTTTTGTTTTCTTTTTTTGTTGGTCAAGTGTGCTGGTGTTTGCAGCCATGATGTCTGTGATGTTTAAGATGTGTGGAGTGCTCAAATGTAACTTATTTCTGCACCTTGGAACAAAATGAATGGACGATGGGCCTTCAGTGGCGAGTCGGGGCTGGATGCTATTGCAAATGCTGAAACTTTGGTCTACCAGCGTACTTGGTTGATTGGACTGTAACATGAATTTGAGAAAACCAGAATGGCTTTTAGGACATTGTTGAATGGCTTTGGAGGTCATTATGGTGACGGTAACTGTGTGGATGGTGAAGTCTGAAGTAGAAAGTAAGGATCGTTTGATTGGTTGTAGCCATTTGAGTCTGAAAAGTGGATGTGTGGTTTATGGTGTCGGTGGGTTCAGACTGGGGCTTGTAAACTGCTGGGGCTAGAATGGGAGATGCAGTGGTTGAAACTTCTATGCCTTCAGTGGCTTTGAAAGGTCCAGACTAGTTTTTGGCTGTTTCCTGTGCTGGAGGGAGAGTTGTGGCGGTTAAATGCTTCTGTGCCTTTGGTGGACTCGTTGCTATTGTTGTTAATGTGTCTTGTGTTTCTTGTTTTATGTTTTTTTGAACTTGGAGGAATGAACCTTTGTTTGTCTATTTTAATTGTTTACTCCATGCTGTTTTTCCTTTGCACTGTCACTGCACATCTAATACTGCATTGTATTGTTTACTCCATGCTGTTTTTCCTTTGCACTGTCACTGCACATCTAATACTGCATTGTATTGTTTACTCCATGCTGTTTTTCCTTTGCACTGTCACTGCACATCTAATACTGCATCGTATTGTTTACTCCATGCTGTTTTTCCTTTGTACTGTCACTGCACATCTAATACTGCATTGTATTGTTTACTCCTTGCTGTTTTTCCTTTGCACTGTCACTGCACATCTAATACTGCATCGTATTGTTTACTCCTTGCTGTTTTTACCTTTGCACTGTCACTGCACATCTAATACTGCATCGTATTGTTTACTCCATGCTGTTTTTCCTTTGCACTGTCACTGCACATCTAATACTGCATCGTATTGTTTACTCCTTGCTGTTCTACCTTTGTACTGTCACTGCACATCTAATACTACATCGTATTGTTTACTCCATGCTGTTTTTACCTTTGTACTGTCATTGAACATCTAATACTGCATTGTATTGTTTACTCCTTGCTGTTTTTCCTTTGCACTGTCACTGCACATCTAATACTGCTTCGTATTGTTTACTCCTTGCTGTTTTTCCTTTGCACTGTCACTGCACATCTAATACTGCATCATATTGTTTACTCCTTGCTGTTTTACCTTTGTACTGTCACTGCACATCTAATACTACATCGTATTGTTTATTCCATGCTGTTTTTACCTCTGTACTGTCACTGCACATCTAATACTGCATCGTATTGTTTACTCCTTGCTGTTTTTCCTTTGCACTGTCACTGCACATCTAATACTGCATCGTATTGTTTACTCTATGCTGTTTTTCCTTTGCACTGTCACTGCACATCTAATACTGCATCGTATGCTGAACTTATCACTGTTTTCTAATCTGCCATTTCTGTTCTAGGCTCAGTTATAAACTCTGCTATTTGTGCTTTAACAAAATTACTTTCCAACCTCCACATTTCTTCCTTGAGTTCTAATATTAAACCTGTATACACAAGTTGATCTGTGTTCAATAACCCAGAAATGTGTCAAGTCCCATCCCATTTTATTACTTCATCTCCTTTTATCATCTGCTCCTAAAATCTTGGTTCATTGTACTTTCTTCAATAAATGCACATGACATTATCTCCTGTGTCTTTCTTCATATTATTATATATAGTATAACACTGGTGTTATTCTAATTTTACAGTGTCAAACTTCCTTTGACCTAAATATTTTTAGTGATATAAACCTGTACTTTCCTAGATCTGCTCAAATGCCAGTTCGTGGCCCTGTTGTCACCTTGCTGGGCTCTATAATTATCATGTGCTTCCACTCAGGCATATAGTTTACATGATGAACCAAAAAGAAAAACCCCTCCTAAATTTCCTTTTTCATATTCTCTGTATCTGCTGTGTGTGTGTGTGTGTGTGTGTGTGTGTGTGTGTGTGTGTGTGTGTGTGTGTGTGTGTGTGTGTGTGTGTGTGTGTTTGTATACAGATACATACTTAAGCATATCTATATCTAATCTCTCTCTCTCATATATATATATATATATATATATATATATATATATATATATATATATATATGTGTGTGTATATAGATATATATGTGTGTGTATGTTTATATGGGTCTAGGACAGTCTACCGAAAGACTGTTTCACCGAAAGTGAAACAGGCTGTCACAGTTTAGCAAAAGCACTTTCATAAAAGTACAAGGAATTGGGGGGAAGTGAATAAATAAAAATGAGAACAGTCACCACGAAAAACTTCCTCAGCACAAGTAGAATCCAAAAAGTAATCACGATAAAAATGTAGAAATCATTTAATGTAGAACAAGGAATGAGCGCTTTCACGTAGTGCTAGCTACGCTTCATCAGATACAATTACACAAAATAATTCGCAAATAAATACCCAACTTTTTGGCGGGCTCATTAATTCATCTGCTTGTTAACGCCTTAATTAATAATGAAGCTTAGTCCACAATACATCAACTTCACTACATTTCCTATTTAAAATTGCTGCAAATCAAATATTGTGCATCATTGTAAGAAATATTAACAATGAATACTCTTACAAAGTTTAAATAAACAATGCAGTAATAATCACAACATCACTCGTTCAAACAACTGTTAAAAAACACACATTATACATTGTGTATTATAGCTCGCTACTTACACATTTTGAATTGGGGGGAAGTGGTAGTGGGTGAGATCGGACTACAGTGGGGATAAGGGAATATTCCCTTTTCCCCACTGTAGTGCGATCTCGGAGTAAGAATATAAACGTAGGGGGGTGTGGGGGGTGCAGGGGGGGGTGAAACCCCCCTGCGTAAACATGGTGTGTGTTTTTTTTTTGTTTTTGTGTGTGTATGTGTGTGTGTGTGTTTTACCTTCCATTTACCAAAACTGCTTTTTCGGTGAAAGCAGTTTTGGTAAACAGTGTTCGGTAGGGTTGGATTCGGACAGTTGGTCTTTTGATCAACTGTCCTAGATCCGTTTTTATACATATATATATATATATATATATATATATATATATATATATATATATATGTGTGTGTGTGTGTGTGTGTGTGCGTATGTATATATATATATATATATATATATATATATATATATATATATATATATGTGTGTGTGTGTGTGTGTGTGTGCATATATTTACGTAAGCCTGACGTACATAAAAAAACAGTAAGCTCCAAAACATCTTAACTGCTAGCATCTTATTATCGATGCCCATAAATAACGGCTTCCACAGTCTTATCTTACTTATGATCTCTTGAGTAGTTTCTTCTCACATTTCTTTAGCTGCTTACTCAGCATTCCATTTCAAACCAAATTCACAAGTACCTCATCCTGTCATGACCCCATAAAAGGGGGAAACTCTGTACCACATCATGTGTTGGGGCATAGTCTATTCCTATATTCTTTGTTTTTGCTTCATTGATTTACATTCTGCTATACTATTAAAATATTTAAATTTATCAGATATAATGTTTATATCATGTTCTGGATTAGTAACATAATGTTACATAATCTGTCCCCGACTAATGACTCTGAATATAAAGCAAAGAGTAATGGTGAAAGTGGACATACATGCCTAGTTCTTCTACTAAGGCTAATCTCATTAGACAGGAAAACCACCATATTTACCCTCCATGTTAGTGGAATCTCAAAAGCTTCAAAGGATCTCTTCATAAATATACAACTCACTCTGTCAAATGCTTTATCAGCATCCATACCTATTAACATTAGTATATTATTATTGTCCAATGCATTCTTTAGAATCATTATGGTTCCATTAATATTGTCAAATGATTGAGTGCCTTCTATAAATCTACACTAATCCAGGTCTATTTTTTTCAGCAATATCTTTACCATTACCTTTGTCAAAACCGTTGAAATATCTTGTAATCATGATTCAAAACTGAAATAGGTCTGTATGACCCTTGATCAAGGAGATATTTACCCTTGTTTGCTATAATTTCCACTGCTACTTCTTTCCAAGTCAAAGGTACATCCCCACCCAGAAAAAAACGTTGATAAGAATCACTAGTAAACTTGTATTATCTCCTTTGCCTTCTTTCTCCTTAGTTCTTTTGGAATTCCATCATCACCAGAGGGTTTTCATTGTATTGTGGTTTTACGTTACTTCTTTAATTTCTGTTTCCTTTATTTTTGATACTAATACCCCCTCTTTCTACTTTTGTTATTCAAGGTAGTGGCAATTATCTGAATATATAATATACTTTCTCAGGTGTTATTATAATCTTCTACATATTGTTTATATATGGTTTTGTAATAATTCACCATCACATTATAAATTGTCTAAGGTCTACTTTTACCTAGCTATTTTCATAATTTCTTGATTTAGTTATCATCCTTTCAGCCTTTTGTTGCATTAAATATTGAGCCAACAATATGGTTGCTATATGGTTGCTATCAAAATAATTGGTCTATGGCGACTGTTTTTTGTTCATCTGTGTTTCTATGGTATCTTGGCCCTCCAGAGACATCTTCCTTATTTTCTACAGTGTTCCAATCTCCTGGCACTATCATACATTCTTGATGAAGGGCTATAACTTCTCCCACAGTGTTCCTTATATCCTGTCTTACTACTTTTGGTGGAATATATAGTGCATCCAGTGTAATCCTTACACCTTGACAACAACCTCTCACCACAATAATCTTCCCTGTCTGTCCTGTGATTGTTTCTCAGTATTTTTCTATACCCTTGTTAATTAAGATTAAGGCACCTTTCTTTTGCACTCCTGCTGTTCCTGGAATGAAAACTCCATACCAGTTTTCTTTACAAAGGTTTTGTGTTCCATATGATCTATGTATGTTTCCTGCAACATTATTATCTGTGCAGTATTATTTTAAATATAGGTCAGCAGTACCTTGCCTTGTTTTTCTTACCAACAAATCTATTTATATTCCAAACAAATAAATTAATTTTATTATATTTAACTTATATTCTATATATGTTATAAACTGGTCATTCATTGTCTGTTTTATCACTTTTTGTGCCCCTTTATAAATATGTCTGCAGCATTATCTCAAATGGACATGATCTCTTATAAGCCTCTCCCTCCCCAAAAAGTAAACAACATATTAACACTGCACATATTTTTTGAAAGTCCATAGAACTGATGCTCAATACAAACAGCCATGTGAACGTGTCCCAATGTTTCTATCACTCAAATGCTGCTGGCAGAATAACAGCTATTATAAAATCACTGATCTGTTTATTTCTTGCCTGCAGTATTTTATTTCTAAAGGTGCCCCTCCTTTCTTATGTTGCTAAATAGGCAGTAAATACTTGAGATCTTTTAGCTGTTTTTAAAAGGTCAAGATTTATAGTACAGACACAACAACTCCACCCTCTTGCAAACTAATTGAGTTTGTCAAGGAATTATCTTCTAAGAACACCAAAGGCTTTCCAGTCTACAGAAAAGGGACAAGGAAATGAAATAGAGCAGTTATTTTCTCAGCAGTGGTAGTTACAAATAACAATGATTTCAATGGCAGATCCAGGAATCTGAGAAAGGGGGGCACAGTCTGGTTAGTCAACTACCGAGGTGAGAGTGGGAAATTCTAACTTCCTGGGCCATGTCTGTGAGCCAGCTAGCTATCCAACAGGTGACATAAGGGTTTATACCTAACCTGTTGAGTTTTTCAACAATGCCTGAGTGAGGTATTGTGTCAAATGCCTTGGTCAGGTCATTCTCATACTGAAAACAGACCTGGCATGTGAAACAGTAAACTTCTCTTCTCTTTAAATTCACATTTAATTAAAATGCATTTGGCAAACCATTAAACTACAAAGAACATGCTGGGATTTAAACTCAGATAGCATATAGGAAATTAATAATTAGTTTCTATATGAAGGATGCTGGAATCCAAAAGACAAATGTGTACTGGATTTGCTATCAGCCTGGGATAGCCCACTGGACACAAGTGCCCCTTTTCTGCTGCAGCCCAGGATAACTGTCTGTAGAAGGAACTTGGTCAGAGTCACCCAGAAGACAAATGAAGGATGAAGAAATCAAATTCTACACAACCGCACAGGAAGCAGCTCTTTAACAGCTCATAGCCTCACTCATCTGCACTAAGTACTAAACAAACAGCTATAGCCCATACACAGTGCATTTCACACCTCTGTGCCTACAAAAAACAAACTAAATAAAAAATGTGTTCATAGTTACAATATTAACATTAAATGTAAAGACTTCATATTGTCTAATTTATTCACAGCTAAATAATAAACACACTGTCAACCAACACAGAACAAGGAAACCAAGAATCACATCCAAAGAACGTGGCTCATAAGATGATGCTTCAGTTTACTACAATCAGTTTCATTCCTTTACACCATAACTACTCTAGTTCATAGTTAGTTACTAGACTTGCAGTCCAGGGTGACCACTGAAGACTATAACCCAAATTTCTAGTCGCCCCAAAGCACTGTCAGTAAAGTGAATTGTTCAAGGACAGGAAATAAATAAGAGGCCAGGTTTGAGCAAGGTGAGTGGGTCAGCCATGGGGAGGGAGTAAAAGTGTATGTTAGGTGTTCAGGCAGAAACTGGATGGGTTTTAGGTTTTAGGTTTTAGGGAGTGAGAGCAGAGAATTTTAGGGTTAGGGAACAAGAGAGGAAATTAGGGTTAGGGACTGATCAGGGACTTTAATTTCAGAGGTAGGATGAGAGTTTTAGGTTGAAAGAGCAGGAGGGGAGTTTAGGGTTAATCAGGAAGAGTGGAGTTTTAGGGTTAGGAATCTGGAGTGGAGTTTAGGTTTTGGGAGCTGGAGTGGGTATTTAGGTTTAAGGAGTGATCAGAGACTTTATGGTTAGGGAGCCGGGGGGGGTACTATGGTTAGGTTTAGGATCCAGGTGGGAGGTTTTAGAGTTAGAGTTAGTGCTCTCTAAGGGAGATACAGGGTGGTGGGAGGGCTAAGTTATTAAACAGGTATGGGGTAGTGGGAGTTAGGGAACTTGCCATATATAGCAAGTGGCAGTGAGCAAGCCTGGTGTGAATTACTAGAATGTGACACCTAGTAATAGAGCTGTCCATAACAATATGAAAAACACTTTTTCCACTATAGTATAATAGGTACCATTTTGTATTTGCCTTCACTTCCACACATTTATGATATGCAAAAAATCACCTTGCACAATATGTTCTGGTAATATTGTTATAAGTACTTGTTTTATGACAGAGATTTTGTAAAATGTGTTTTATGCTATAATTGTTTTGTAAATTTGTTTACTATCAAATAACAACTCTATAAAATATTTTATCAGATAATTTCAATACATACCCATCACTGCAAACTGGGAGCCATAGTGGAAAGTACATCGGACACAGATATCCTTCAGAGGGGTTTCACGGAAACTGATAGCTGGTGCCAGAGCCATGGCCTGAAGTTAAATGCCAAAAAATGTATAGTCATACCCTTCGGGAAAAACAAGGTAACCCCAAGCTACCATATAGGTGGCAATCCACTAAGCACAGAAGAGGTTATCAGGGACCTGGGGACCCAGGTTGACAGTGGCCTTTCTTTTGACATGCACATTGCTAAAGTGGTTAGAAAAGCCTTCTACATTGCCCACCTGATCATGAAGGGATTCACATCCAGATCAAGTGAGGTAATTGTTCCCCTGTACTCTTCACTTATCAGACCAATGATCGAGTACAATGCCCCATTCGGGATGTATCTCACCCGACACCTGCAGCAATTGGAGAGACCCCAAAAGTTCCTCACCAAAAGGATAAAGGGACTCCAAAATCTGTCATATGCTGCCAGACTGAAGAAACTCCAGCTCTATTCAGTCGCATACAGTCTGCTCAGAGGTGACCTGTGCCTGACATACAAGGCCATGTCCAACCCGGAATTAATGGACATGCTCCACCTCAAAAAATCCAAATCTACCAGATCCACTAGAGCAAGCGACTTAAACCTTAGCACGGATATAAATAGGACATGCTGGAGGGATAGATTTGTCACCCAGAGACTCCCTATGTTGTGGAATAAAATTCCGGTCCATGTGAGGCAGAGCACCTCACTGGCTCTGTTCAAGAGAAATCTTGACCGGTGGATGGGTGATCATAGGTTTACCCCGGGAATCATCTCTGTGTCACTGCTGGACAGAGGCACAGCAAACTAATAGGCACAGTATTGTTTAACATAAGGGGTGGCGTAAGCCACAAAAACTCTGGGCTAGGCTTATAAATGCCTTAGGGCAGATAGCCTAGTATAAACCTATGAACCTATGAACCATTCTGTTGTCTTAAAACACTCTATGTAATCTTTTTAAACAATCATTCACTTTAAGTGATCCTTTAATGTAATAGAATTAATTAACATAAATCTTTCTGCCCAAAATTATGTTTTAAAATCTTTTCCTTCCAGTATAATTAGCTTCCTTATCATAGTGGTATTGTCTTTAGATAAATTAAACAAGAAGTTACAGAGTAGTTTCTGAATACCACCAGCAATAGTCACCTTTTTCCCCATTATGCAAAATGCCAATGTTCTTTTGACAAACACTTCTGTAAGAGTAAACCATTCTGTCTGTAATCAGTAATCACCCTACTGCCACAACTAGGACAGTTTAAGCTATTGCCTTTTATAAATTATTCCTGTATATAAACCAATCTATAAAAATCCCCTGCATATAGTTTCTCACAAGTAGTCCTCTTGCTAAAAGTACTTGACTGCCCTAACATCATTTATTTAAAAAATCATTCGGCATAACTCATTTTCCAGTGGTGTACAAAAGCACCTCTTTAATTGCTTTAATTTGTCATTCAGGTTCTGCAACTACATTCCATTTTCAGGTTTAGCACACAGTTTTTGAAAAGGACTGCTGATGAACACTAACTCATGGGCAAACCAAGGTGTTATTTATATGTACTTATAAGTCAATACAAACAAATTAAGTCACTGATATTTTTAGGCAAGAAAGCAACTAAAATATGTTGCTATAGGAGAAATATAGCACAGAACACATTTGCTGTAATACATGATTTAGAAGTGAGCTATATTTATTTATTTATTTATTTCAGTTTGATTACCGGGGAAGTCCACTGGGCCACGAAGTACCCATTTTCAGTGGAGGCCCAGGGAGAAAAGCTCCAAAGGCAGTACAATCAAGGTTACAAATGCACAAGATAAAATACAATAGAAATGTCCAAACAGTAAGTATACATAGTTAGAACAGTGCAAAATAACAAAAATACCAAAAACATCAATTTTTTTTTTTACATAATTTGCAATATTTTCTTCTTTACAGTCAACTGAGAGTTGGCAAAATTATTTTGGGAATTTGAAATGAAATCAGAGAGCAGATATGTGCAGGGGTAGAGAGTGGCTTAGTGTAGAAAATCCCTACAATTTATATAGGGTGAAAGCAAGAACATTTCCATTTGGATGATAGGTGTGAGTAGAGTTAGGTCTTGAAGTATTCCGTGTTAGGTATAGCCCTAAGTGAAGGAGGGAGAGAGTTCCATTTTTTGCCTAAAGAGAAGGATAGTAGAAGCTGGCCAGCGGAATGTTTAGGTCTGGGAATGGAGATTAGGTTTTGGTGTTCTGATCTCAATGATCAGTTAGGGATGTAAGGGGGAAGGATGTTGGATAAAGCTGGGCATTTTTCTGGGTAGAATATTAATTTGTGAGTGGTTGTTAGTTGACAATAGTCAAGGTGGTTAGGGAGTTCTAACCAGTTCAGAGATTGAAGGGTAAGGCAGTGGTGGGTTGAGGTTTTGGATTTAGTGGTGAATTTAGAGATCTTATTATAGCAAGCTTCAAGTTTAGAGGTGAGGGAAGCAGACAGATTAGTTAGTAGAGAGGCACCATAAAGGAGAGAGAGAAGGAGGTAGGTGGTTGCTAAGGTGTGCCTAGAGGAGTTTGAAAGAACTAGATTATTCCTGTAGAGCATGCCTAACTTTTGGTGGGTTTTTTTATGTTTTGTTGTATATGGAGATCGAATTTGAGGTGTTCATCAATGGCAATGCCAAGGAGTTTAGCAGAAGGGACCATTCTATAGGAGTGTTGGTTTGGCTTAGGATTTTGAAAGTGTTTTTGTCAAAGGAAGAAGCCTTGGTAGGGTGGAAAATTAGTATTTTAGATTTACTGGATTTGAGGGAGAGATGTTTTTTGTGCATCCAGTTTTCTGTAGTGGAAAAAGCTATTTGAGTTTTGGACAGAAGTTCAGAAAAGTTGGGGACGGCACAAGCTAGGGTAGAGTCATCAGCGTACTGGATGACTGTAGTGTCAGGGAGGGCAGTGTGAAGGTTATTTATGAAGATGTTGAAAAGTATGGGACTGAGGAACTCCGATAGGAGTAGGTAAGAAGGAAGAGGTAGAGTCCTTCCATCTGACAGCCTGTGATCTGTCAGAAAGGTAACTGGAGAACCAGGAAAGAGTATTAGGGGAGATATTAAGGTTGGAGAGATGAGAGAGAAGGTGTGTATGGGATATGGTGTCAAAGGCTTTAGAAAGATCTAACAGAACAGTGGATACAAGAAGACCAGAATCCCGGGCTTGAGTAACAGTTTCTAAGAAGGAGAGTAGGGCAGTTATGGTGCTGTGGCCAGGGCGGAAACCGTGTTGGGTGGGAGTAAGTAGCTGATTCTGAGTTAAGTAGGGTAAAAGTTGGTGGTGGACACATTTTTCTAGAATTTTAGATATTGGAGAGAGTAGGGCTATGGAGCAGAAGTTAGAAATGGAGATGTTTTTACATCCTTTAGAAAGTGGTAGGATGTAGGCAGAATGCCAAAGTTTGGGTACGTATGACTCTTTTAAGGATCGGTTGATCAGGATGCTAATTGGGAGAGCAATGCCTTTGGCTGCGCATTTGAGGAAGGAGGGGGGAATGTTGTTGGGGGCATTAGAGCATGGCTTTAGTTTGGATAACAGCTTTTTATGAACATTGTGGAAACCGGTTTGAGCTGGAACATAGAGGGGCTGTTCATAGGTTTATACTAGGCTATCTGCCCTAAGGCATTTATAAGCCTAGCCCAAAGTTATGTGGCTTACGCCACCCTTTATGTTAGAAATAATGTGCCCATTAGTTATAGGTTCATAGGTTTAAAAATGGTCCACAGACTCTCATATTCAGGAAGTTTTTTTTATACAAGGCACCATGAATATTGCAGAGGACATTAGTTAATGTTCATAGGTTAGTACTAAGCTAACTGTCCTTGTGAGCCATTGTAAGTCTAGCCAATTATCCCTTGTGAGACTCAAACCCTGCACCTTGTGTTTGTAAGGCAAACACCTTAACCATTAGGCCACCTTCCCACCAAAAATATACATCTTCAATCTGTAAAGCTTTTTCCAGTATGGAGAATCAAACCTTGCACCTTACGGTTGAAAGGCATACACCTTAACCACTGTACCACTGGCCTTTCGAGTGAAAATGTTATTAGGAGAGTTTAGGAAGTTGGATGGATTATTGTCGGGAAATGTTTTGGTTAGCTTAGTTATAGAATCTGTAAAGAAAGTGTTGAAGTGAGAGCTCAGTTCTTTGTCAGTTAAACTAGGGTCAGGGCAGGGGTTACTTCTTGACCCAGGATGGAGAAGAGAGTTAACAGGTTTCCAGAATTGTTCTGGTTTGTTATTATTATTGGACTGAAGTTTATTGTAGTAGTTTTTTTTTGTCCAAGGAGATTAATTTTTTTACTTGGTTGTGGAGTTGGGTATACTGGAGCATAGCAGAAGGCAGTTTACTTTTCTGAAAAAGCTTCCAGGATTTGTCTCTGAGATGCATGGTATGTTTAGTCTCTTTGGTGAGCCAAGGAGCAGAATTGGCTTTGATTTGTTTGTTTCTTAGGGGGGCTAGGGAGTTAAGAGTATTTAGGAAGAAAGAGTTAAAATGCTCAACAGCGTTGTCAAGGGAGAGAGTGTTAAGGAATTGCCAGTTAATTTGTTTGAAAATGTTAGAGAAGTATGTGGGGTTGAAGTTGCTAAGGTTATGAGTTTGGCTGTAATTATGTTTGAATTGTGAGGGGTTAGCAGAGCGATGAATGAAGGCAGGGAGATGGTCACTAAAGGAGTCAGGGATAGTGCCAGAGAGAGAGATTTTGTTTGGATGGGAGACTAAAATCCAATCTATGATGGATCCTGGTGGGTGGATTTTGTTAGGTCGGGTTGTAGAGTGGATTACTTGGGAGAAATTGAAAAGATTGATGGCTAGGGAGGGGGAAGGAGTGTTTATTTTGTTCCAGTCAATGTTGACATCACCTAGAATAAAGGTTTCATATTTTATTTCAGATGAGGCCCAGTGGAGAATTTTCTCAAGAGTGGAGATATTATCACCTGGGGAGATGTATAAGGAGATGAAGCAGATATTTTTGTGTTTATTGAGTCGGAGGAGACTTGTGGTTATTTCAGTATTTTTGAATTGAGGGGTTGGGATATGAAGGGGGATTATGGAGAGAAGGTTAGAGTAGATTAGGACAGATCCTCCACCTTTTTTGTTTAATTGGTCACTCCTGAGGATGTTGAAGCCTGGAGGTAGGATTTCAGAATCAGAGATATGAGGTTTTAGCCAGTTTTCGGAGATGGCTAAGAGGTCAGGTTGCTTGTGATTGATCCAAGCATGAACATGGTGAATTTTGTTGTTAAGGCTCTGGGCATTGATAGTGAAGACCTTGACGGTGCTAAGAGAGGAAGTAGGAGAAGAAGGAAAAGGGGGGAGAGGCTTAGGTGAGGTAAGGTAGGTAGGAGATGGAGGGAAGGAGTTGTTTGTCCGGAGGCAGGGGCCAGGGTTAGGATGAATGTCTCCAGATAAGGCAAGGAAATTACATGAGATAACTTTATGCCTTTTAAGTTTGGAATGGAGGAAGTTGTTTGGGGTTAGTGGAGATATGAGAGAGAAGCTTTTTGTAGTGGAGGAGAGTAGTTTGGGATGGAAAAGGTGCAGTAGGTTTGTTTGGATAAGGGAGTGGGAAATGGAGTGGAAGTGAGCGAGTAGAAGAGGTTGCGGGTGAGTGAAAGTGATAGTATGAGTAGAAGGTAGGTATGGGTGAGCTTTTAAGGAGTATGAAGTAGCATGATAGAGAGGAATAAGAAAGATGAGAAGACAGAAGGGGAGTCTGAAAAAAAAGAGGATTTGGGAGGGCATATTTGGAATGGGTGGGGTATGGAATTGAGAAATAAGAAAGGAAGTAGGAATTAGTTGTGGAGAGAAAGGTAAAGGAGTGGAAGGGAGATATGAATTTTTGGAGTGGAGAGGGGAAGGTTAAGTGTAGTGAGAAGAGGGAGGAGTAAGTGAATGGAGAAGAGGGAGGAGTAAGAGTGGGTGGGGAGATAAGAAGGGCGTAGAGATTGGTTAATTGATGAAGGAATTGAGGGAGGAGGGAAAAGACTGTGATTGGTTATAAGAGATGGTGGGAGGAGTTAGTGAGGTATAAGTGTAGAGGTGCTGGGGGTGGGTGAGAATTGGGGGCAGGGTAGGGGAGCAGAGTGCTGTTTAAAATAAAAATATATACTTAGGTTTCTGGTAAAGGAAGACTTAAACCACAGTGGCTTGCCTTTTCATTAGACTTGAGATAACATAACACTAGTTCATACTACAACCAACTGAAACTTAAAAGGACACCAGGAAGATGTCTTTATTAAACATGCATTCTGTATATTTTATGGAAGATTTCATTTGTCCAGTGTGTCTGGAAGTGTTTAACCAACCAGTAATTTTAGAATGTGGGCACAATTATTGCAAGAATTGCATTGACCAGGTCAATGACCATGAGGACAAACTTCCCAGTACAGAGTGTTGAACTGTTACTTTGGAAATACACTATTAATCGACTGTTGTCTAGAATAGTAGAGAAAACTCACAGCTTGGACCTGGGACAGAATGTAGACATAGATACTAAGTCAGACAGATAGTCCAAGTTTGTGAAGTACCATCATGGGGAGGAAATGGCTGTTGTCAAGGCTTGAGTCAATTAACTTAACCAAGACTTTGAGTTTGAAACTCATATTTGCCTGTTAAAGCAGATTAAGACTTAACACATTTCAAATATTTTTGGAGATTTCTGACATCAAGAATGAGGAGTTTGGAGCTCACAAGATACATCTGGAAAGAATAGATGAAGACATTTAATGGAGCCAAGACAGTTACATGGCTATCATCAGGACTGAGATGACCACAGTTCACAGTCTGAATGTGTATACAGAAAATTAATTCACAGAAACTACAGTAAACAGAGACAATAAAAAATAACTGTGGTAGCTCACTCAACTGTACTGCATTGATGACTTCTTTTCAAGTCCTGCTGAAGAAATAAAAAACTACCTCAGGGTCTCAGAACACTATTCCACTTGAGTTGCAATTTGCAGCAGTTCTTCTTGAATGCTAAAACAGGATGTCAGATCAACTCTCTACTCTCTGAACTGCTAGGTGTTTTAAGAAAAATATATTTGAGTTACAATTCCTTTTTTTTAGCAAATGATCACTATGACCTATCACCCAACACGCCTTCACTCAACTACAATAGAGATGCAGTTGGAGGAGCAATTCAGGATCATCATCTAGATCACCTGACTACAACATCCAATCGCATCTCTGATACGTCTTCAGATAAAAAAAAATGGTAAGTTAAAATGAAACATTGTGCCATTTTGGCAGTACATTTTCCAGTTTCAATGAAATAATAGTTCAATGCTTTATGAATAGCTTTAAAAGGGTGTGTGTGTGTGTGTGTGTGTGTGTGTGTGTGTGCTCGTGCACACCACTGCACCCAAGTCTAAATCTGCCTCTGGATTTTAAAACACCTCTCAGTGTACACACTTTACATTTCAGTTATACAAAGCAATGACTTTCATTTAACAGATTTCTCTCAGTTAGTGTTTCCAGTGCAGTATTTTGTGAATCTTGATATGTAGCCTCTTCTCTGCCAACAAACTTATCTCATTAATTTTGCATGCATTCCTAGTCCTAACACATGCATTATCAGAACTATTTTATGCAATATCATTTACTGGTTTCTGTCACAAAATATATTAATTTCCATTTCCTTAATCAGTTATTTACTTCATCATCTTCCATTCTGCGCTGTCGTGATACCTTTATTAGAAGGAAAAGCAACATAAAAACAGTTTAAAATCTGAAAGAAGGATCTTTTGTCAGACAGTATGCAGTATAGGTCCCCTGTGCAGCTTTTGTTGCCTTAAATGTTGAGCCAGCAGTTTGGTAGCTGTAGGTTGTAATCAAAATAAGTTCAAAGTGAAATTTTGACATATAGTACTTTTATTATTACTTTTATGTTAAATATTTTCTGTATATCACTTATGTCAATGATTTTAAGATGTTCAGAATGCAAACTGCATTCTGAGACTATCACCTCCTTTACCATATACACATTTATCCTTTTTTAAATAGTGTCCTATTCAATTTTCCCAGTGCATTGTTTTTATTGTCACCCTCACTCCTTTTTTTAAAAAAAATAAATGGTTTTGTTTTCTTTGTTTTATCCATAGTTTTCTTTTAGAAAACAGGATAAGGGCTTTGCAAAAAACTTTCCCTTGAGATTTGAGGCTTTTATGCACATGTTAAGTGGTTGCTTGCACTCTCACTACCTTCTCCAACCTCCAGCTATTTTCTTTGTGCCAGTTCATTTTGTGCCTTTTGAGAGTTTGTCTAGGTTTTTAATCCATCTGGATAGAAGACTCAAAGTAAAGCAGAATAAACTGAGTTAAAACATAGTTTAATTTCTCTGCAGAGTCTTATGGATGGATGAAAGCATCTCTATTAATTTCTGTTAGTAATGAAAAAACATTATCCATGTAAACCCCTGTGTCCCCAACCTTTAAGATTGTTTCCTTCCTCTACAAAATGCAAATAATTTCCTCCTTTAATAAATGTGTCTGCAGTTTAATCAGTATAGATATTGGCTGCTTTCGCAGTCTCACAGTGGAAATATTTATTATATGTGTTCTTTTAATATCACCAACAGAAAGTACATCCCATATGCTGAGAGATTTTCTTGTAAAGTCTTTATAATCCTTCCTTTTAATTTGGTCTAGTACTGGTGTGACCTGTCCTCTTGTTCTGTCAGTTTCTGTGACATTTATTCATATTTTAATTGTTGCTCCACCATTTATTTTCTTTCATATTCTTTTTAGGAGTTTGTATATGTACTATTTCCTCTGAATGCTTGGTTAAAATGTCTTCTATTTCCGGAAACCTTCTGTTAATTATCTCTCTATATTCCAACAGAGACTCATTTATCTTGAAAATCCCAGAGTGCATTTGGCCAATATTTTTCTTTAAGGTGAGTGAAGAATTTTCTCCTTCTGTTGTCATTACCATCTGCTTTTCCCAGTTTTGTTCCTGCACACTGCTGTCAGTCTCCCTTTGAGTTGTTAGACTTTCTCTCCTTTTTACTTTACTTTCTCTTTTCCTTGTCAGCCTTCTGAACACTACAGCCTGTTCAGCCAACAATTTATGTGAACAATTTACAGTAATTTGCAGGTTTTTGTTAATGTAAACTACTCACTGCCCCAAACTTTGCTTTTAGCCGCTTACACTGCTGCTGCCATCTCGGAGCCCATTACTGGTGCAATGTTTGATTCTCTCACTCTTTGCTGCCTAACTATGTGACTCTGAGCAAGTCACTTAACCAAACACCACAAAATGAGTCTGAAAAAGGTCAATAGAGATCAGTCCTCTAGCCTGGAAAAAAATACAAATTTATTTGTATTTATTTATTTTACATTTGGTTACTGAGAAAGTCCAAATGGACACAAGTCCTTTTTCAGCAGAGGCCCAGGGAGAAAAGCTTCACATGAACAAACTATATAGAACACAAAAAAATCAACAGTATACACTTTGATAGAGAGTACATAAAGTATGTATACAGATGCACCATATATTAGTGAATACAACACAGGTCACTCAACAAAGTAGATAGGATCATAGGAGGTGGGGCCCTTACAAGCCTAGCCAAGAGGTTATCCCCAAAAATGAAACCTCAGTCAGCACCTATTGCCCCTGTCAATGAGGGACAGAGGTGGAACCCCTAGGACAAATGTGTGGTTTCCCATCTACTCATCAAGTTTGCGCTTGAAGAAGGCCAGTGAGGTACTCTGTTTGACATGTATGGAATGTCTATTCCAGATACGGGGCAGCCTCTGGGAGACAAACCTGTCTCTCCAGCAGGTTTTGTTGATGTTGCATATTAGATTTAGACCTTTCGAATGGGTAATGCATGAGGAGTTAGACTTCTGGATATGGAGCGTCTCTAGTAGGGCAGGGTCTGATATTGCCTTGTAGGCGACACACAGATCACCTCTGAGCAATCTGTATGATACCGAGTAGAGTGACAGTGATTTGAGCCTGTCTGCATAGGACAGGTGCTGGAGGCCATGGATTCTCTTCGCTAGTTTGTTTAAAACTAACATAAAGAAACTAATCTGAAACATCATGTGTCTGAGAAACAAATATAAAACTTATTTTAATTCATCTTCATTCAGAGAAGGGGTAATAGTGTAACATAATCAATTGTACTATTATGTCAGGAAACAGGAGTAGGGTAGTTGAGAATAAGAATAGCTAGTTTAAGGAGTTGAGAGTGATAACTAGCCAAATAAAATAAATAGTTAATAGTTTATCATTAACAAATGACTGAATTCTAGAAGTACATAAATCCTTTACTTTAAATCTTTCTGTATCATTAAGTTTTATCTAATTAGTCAGAGCTCAATTGCCAAAGCACATAATAAGGGAAACATAGGACAACCTTGTTTTGTGCTCCTGCTTATCTTAATGACTGAGAAATAGAAGATCCTAATTTTTGATAAAGATGAGAGATACACAATTACTTGGAAACCTAAAAATTTTAATACTGTAATCAAATAAGACCAATTTACAGAATCAAGGATTTAGCTAGATATAGGCTAATTATAGATATTTCTCATGCATTATTATCAGCATAGCCAATTACAGTAATTAGTCTTTTGATGTTATCTTGTGTTTACCTATGTAATACAAAGCCAGTTTGCTCTTCATCTTTTAATGTAGGTAGTATATTTTTAATCCACTAATAAGGACTGATATTTTTTAATCAACATTTAATAAAGGTATAGATCCATAAGAACAGTATAAAACAGATCCTCATTCTGTTTTAATAAAGGAGAATTGTTAGCATATTTTCATGATAGAGGTGGGCTAAATATACAGCATATCAATCGAGTCAGCTCATTTTTGTGAAAGTGAATTGAAACAGCAATGCTTACAGAGTAAAACAACTAAACTGCGAGTAACAATAATTAACTATGTACTCAGAAACTGTCAAAATACTGTTGATCCAACATGTATGTTTGGTAGCACCATATCAATAAAGTAGCAAAAATATCAAGATACAACATATTTTGCCTGCTTCTCATAAATCTTACAGCGTCAGTGGTGCTACAGGTAGTACACTTGCTTTTGGTGCTGGAAGACCATAAGGCTGTGGGTTCTTTCTCACTACAGATGACTGGATTGCAGACACTGTAGTGCAGCATTAAGGGGATGCTGCATTCCTGAGTGTGTCATCCAAGGAACTAGATGTTAAACCAAGGCACTATCTGCCTGAATTGGTGGTAGCTCAAGTGGATGTGAAAGATCTCATGGCATCTATCGAAAAGAGTAGGGGAAGATCCCTAGTGCCCTGGCCAAATTTCCTCTACTAATATAAATACCACCTTGGATTTCCCCAGAAAAGAGGCCACTAGCCCAGTGGGACTAACTTGGTCAATAAAGGACAAATAAATAAAAAAATAAATATGATGCATGCTTTAACACCTAGGTTTCCAAACCTGCACAATTAATACCAGACACCAGCAAGCCAGCTCTGGTGACGTACAGGAGATAAAGTCCTGACTATAGCACAAGTCTGATTAGTGACTCCGGTGCCTGATGAAGCTGGTGGGAAGATCAGCATGCCCATTCTGTGGGGAAGGTGGGAGTGGAGCCAGGTGCACATTACTACAACACCTTAGAGAAGGAGGAGTGCTAATGCAAATGCATTACCCTGGGGCAGGTACTAGTCTCACCAAGCTACTCTCTGATGGTATTCTTCAGAACAGGTGTTGAAGCATGCACTCACATGAGAAAGGTATTGTTGGCCTCTGCTGCAATGCAGATCAAATGTTGACGAGGGGCTACATCATTACTTAACACCTTGATTGTTGAGATATCAGTGAGTTCATAAAGCACAGTCGTGGCTGCCTAAATGAGCTCTTGCTCTGATACAGAGTACAATTTTTGGGTAAAAGAAGTAATAAGTCATGTTCCATTAGAAGACGGCTTGATGATCATCAGGCATGGGGCAAAAATCTCACAGAAACAACTAGCAGAAACAGGCAGGAATATGACAATTTTTTTTTTTATTGTGAAGATTAGTAATCAGTTAACTTGTCTCCATGTACCACAAATGGTTCGCTCCAGTGAGATGTTTATATCATGTAGGCTGGGGGGGGGGGGGCAGTCCCCCCGAATGGGGCAGAGTTGATAAACTCCTTGGGGAAACTTGGAAGCCTGCTCAAACCACGGTTAAGTGATCTCCCATTTTCAACAATCATCCAGATTGTATCAAGATACTAAATAAGGTGCCTGCTTCTCTTAACCTTGCAAATACTTTTAAGGATTACTGTATTTTAAAATCCACTCAACACCTGAATCATACTGTCATTTTCACCGATAGCCTCCATTCCCGAAGTTCAACTCCACGGGCAGTCCAGCATTCAGCGATGACAAATAATTTTCAAACTATTTCTGCACCACTGATTAACCCGAGAGCCTCAATCTACAGTAATATCACCTGCAGATTACACTCTACCTACAGATATTCTTACAATGTAAATATTAACTGTAAATCCAATCAATGCTATAGAAATTACATATCAGTATAAGAAGGAACTGTTCATGTACGAGTGTTAAATGGATTGGAAAGGCGATTCTTTAAATTTCAAATCGTTGCAGTTATTTGCGAGAATGTCAAAAAGACCAGAATAATGTTCTTTAAAATGTGTCAAAAGCAAGACTAATGTTATTCTAATTTATCTTAAGCAGATTTGCAGAGCCACGTTTCTGACGTTAACTTAACTTCTGCGGTTCTACTCGAATATAATACGCCCTAACGATAAAAGACAGCAACCAAATCGTTTAACCGTGCAACAGTTAACTTAATGCTGCATATTTTATGTTGCAGTTGTAGCTTTCGCTCCACCCTTTCTCGCTAGGCAGGTCCACGTTCCATAATTGGTTATACGATGAGTATTGTGGACTCATTGGCTGTTACTGGACAAGGCTGCGCTTCTGCCCTGTGACCCGGAAGTGTACTCTTGCAGCAACCGAGGAAGTGGAGGGTCTAGGAGTGGGACAGGTTGAAAGAAGGGGTTTCGCTGAAGTTTTCCACGTCTTTATCTGAATTGCAAAAATCAGGCAACTGTCCCTAACACGAGACAACATGGTAAGGTTCTCCAGGCTGCTGTTGCGGGAAAAAGAAAAGCAGACATGGCTGAAATTATTTTTAAGTTGTTGTCCACGCCTCACTCACTTAGTGAGGAAGTAGCGCTTGGCCCATATCGGGGGGCTCCCTTTACCCCAAACTCTTACCTAGGACAAGGGCTTATACTAGTAGTCCCAGCGCTGAGTTTTAATATTCCTTAAGTGTTGGTCGGATCTTTTGATGGTCATGATTCTGGTATGATGACATATCATGCAGTGGGACGAGTGATATGATGTGAGTAGTTATGAGCTGGGGGAGGGCGTGATCCTAACGGGTAGGGCCTTGGTGATTGGATTTTAACAAGAAGCACGGCTGGACAGGTAGCCCAAAATGTTGTTTGTATTTTCTGGCAATAACTCTGAGAATAATTTGTAAAGTTGAGACACGTGAACATTTTTTTAACTTGAAAGGCGGACTTGAGTGACCATTTATGAGCAGGCATAGGCAACCGGGTAAGTGTAAAAACTTTAAAGAAGTTACTGAAAAAGTTATGTTATGTTTGTGGAGCTTAGTGCTGTTACCTTAGTTAAGTGCTGCCAGTCAGTGATTTACATTTCTTTCCATTGTCGCTTTGGGGATGTAGCAGTCAGCAGAGCTGTGATTGAGAAGTAGCAGTGACAGCCGTTGTGAGCTGATAGCATTAACACTCGCCACCAAGTTTGGTGACAGGCAGAGAATACGCTCTGACGTCAGAACAAGAATTTGTTACTGCAGCTTCCTTTTACAGTGCGACTTCTGTGCTAAATATTAAAAACTCATTGCTTAGTTGGTTACATTGAAATCCTTGCACAGCGGGAAGAGTTAGTCTTGCTAAACATGCACTTAAGTATTAGCTTAAGTCGAATAAAGGGCAGTAATTGCCCCTAGAAAGTTGGTGTACCTGAACTGAGTGGACAAAAATGTTAGGAATGCCACTGTGCTATTAAACAGAGTTCCACTGTGTCTTCTATGTTTTTTCCCTAGCATCCATTTTTTTACATTTTCGTTGCTGGTGTGCCCCCATAATATTGGCAGAGCTAAATACCATAGGCTTATAATGTGTTGTTAGGTGATAATTTTGAAATTCTAATGCCACAGATGATGTTGGGATAAATTAAGTGAGGCACAAAATTACAGTATGTTGAGGATTTTTTTTCTGTAGTACTTCAAAGGAGAGTGAGCTTTTATCTCCCAGTTGTGATTAGAAGCAGTCTTCCTTTCTTTTTGGAAATTTACTGTACCAAAATTGACTACTACAGAGAGTTGCAAGATTCATGGAGAGAATTATTCTATATTTGGAAGCTCCGATAATTGGATTCTGGACTTGTCTGACATTATGTGGATTATACCTTTTTCTAGATAATTCGGACTGAAAATGTATGTTGCTGTACTGCTTCCCCTGTTGGAATACCTGTGCAGTAGTTTATTTAGTGGGAAGATGAGCTGCTCAATATGGGTTTATAGCCTAGGTTGTTGGCACAGTCAGCATGATAACAGAATGGCAATGTCACTGTGATGTCTGTCAACCCATTTTCCAGTAACGTGTATATGTATACCTCGTGAGTTATACACTAGATTGTCATAATAAAGATCTCGTATTTTCATGTGATATGTGTGAAGTAGAACAAGTTTGTTGTTTTGCAGTTCGTCTTACTGTTTTGTTTAACCGGTTACATTATATTAGCATGTGCATTGTACTGCTTGGTTAAGTACCTAACCACAGGGTCAAGCACCCCCAGCTTTGTCCACCAAGAAGTAATTGTTTTTCGTAAATATTTTATATTTCATGATACTTCTGTTTGTTCATTTATGGGTTATGTCCTATTTTCATTGAATGTCTGGAGAAGAAAAACTATATAATTTAACAGTGGTATGAACATATTTTGCAACAGAAATACAGTTTAAGTAACTGATGTAATTGTGGTACAGTATGCAACAGCTTAGATTGTTAGATAAAATGTTAAAGTGGAGTAATGGATTATTTATTGGCATTTGAGAACAACATGCAGTATAAATTCACAACACTAATGTAGATTTCTTTACAAGGACTCAGTGTTTTAAATGTAAGATGATTAAGAATGACAAGTACTTCGAACTGTGAGTACAGAAGTAAGGGAGAACATTGAACCACGTTTATAAAGTTGTTGCGTAAGAGTTGTTTGGAAGAGCTGGCATATGGAGTATTAATGGTGTCCTTGGATACTGCAAGACTATATATTCCAGAGTCTGTACCATGGTTATGCTGTTTAGGTTTATTTTATTTTTGGGGCTCTGAAGCCATTTTTTTGTATTGTCTAGTAACCCATGGTAGCTGTAACATTTCCTTTTTACAGCTCTGTGGAAGATGTGTCTTAACCAGTAATGATCATTTGTGCAATAACAAAGCTTTTGATAATGCATTGTTATTGATGGAGGCTGAAGCACCCTATCCAGTAGTGTCAGAATTCATTTTTAAAAGTTACTGGTATACATTGTCTGCTTAGATCGTGTGGGGTAATTTGCTTCTCCCATTTAAGTTTTATCAAGAGCTGCTTTAAACAGTTAATTCTGAACTGCATTTGATAGTACCTGAAATACTGCAAAATCCCTGTACTGTGGAGTGTGCAGTAGCTGTATCTCACCTTTTATTGGTAAGCATTTAGGCTTGTTCTTTGAGGCTAGCAGCCAAAACCTTGCTTGTTTAAGAAGCATCCATGCTGTGTTGAATACTGGTAGAAGTCTGTATTTGTGTTGGAGAATCAAAATTCAATTTGTGTGTCGTGACAAAATAAGAGTTTAGAATTTGCATAGTGTGTGTAGATTCCAGCTGCTGTTGGATCTTTCTTGCTGTATGGAATTGAGCCAGAGGCTTTTTTGGTTTTTGAGCTGCATATTCCTAGTCCAAACTTATTCTGGAAAACTGCATGTCTTTGTAATGCAGATAAGATCTGCATTCACAACAGTTGCAGTAGCACATGGATTTTTGTAGATTTATTTAACATTAATAGTCTAAATGATATTTGACATGGAGAGGGAATATATAAAATTTCAAAGCACCATGCTCTCAAAAAAAAAACATCCAGTACTGTGTACGTCATAATCCGTGTGGAGCATATTACTTATCTACTTGGCTTGTAATTGTCAACCAAATTGTTTAGGTACCATCTTTTGAAAAAGTGAAAGGTAGGAAAGACATTCTATGTATGAGCTATTCAGATGTCATCACCAAAGAAGAGGGAATGTGTAAAAAAGGGAGTTGTGTATTAGAAGCACTGCTTCCCCAAGCCTCAGGAATGTATGGGTGCAGTTTTTACATATTCACATTTCTGGCTGTAGATGTATTCTAACTTGACAGTTGAAAGCTGCCTTGAAATAGAGTGGTGGTTGAGGTAATTCACAATATAAAGCATAGGGTCATCTTCATGGTTCCCTGACAGTTGAGTTTGGTTGCGTTCTTTGTTCGTGGTGGTAGAGTTGTATTTGAATAAGTAATTGAGTATTGGGTGATGAGGTAGTACTGTTTAACTGGTTACAGAACTGAGGAATGTGCTTTTTTTTTACTTTTTGCTGTGCTGTAAAAGTTTCTTTCAAAACATCCTGGAGTTAAATAGTCTAGAATACAATTAAGCATTAAACTGTTGTACCTTTTGGTTGCTTTAATAATCTGCAGAAAAAACTCAAGACAATAAAAATGCAAATAAGTCTGATTATGGAAGGCCATGGAATTTGTAATAAAACACAAAGTATGTGCTAATTTGCATATGGGTTGCGAAACTTCTATGCTAAGCATTTTTTTGGGGGGGGCATATTAGTAACGTCCTTGAATTTAATTCAGTGAGGGCAGTAAGATATGTCCTAGAAAAGATTGTGTAAGAAATGTATGCCTTGTTCTTGACTTTCATTGCAATATGAATGTTTAATTCCAAATTATGGCTCTCTTAGCTTTAACTCTGATCATAGTTTAAGTAAAAACTCAAAGTTTGGGCTAGTAAAGCATTTTTACATACTGTCCCTTCCTGCTAATAACTGGTTTTTGCTGTTGAAGTGCCATCACAGAGAGTGCCACCTGCTACTGCTGCTAATATCTTCTTTGTCATTTTCCATGCTTTGTCTGACTAACTTTGAGTAGATATTGTGGACATCATAAAATGTTCAGGAAGCCTGAAAAGAATGGCCTGGAGGACCATTCTTGATTGCATTTGTGGAAGAAGAAAATAGGTTCATAGGTTCATACTAGGCTATCTGCCCTAGGGCATTTATAAGCCTAGCCAGAGTGTGTGTGGCTTTCACCACCCCTTAGGATGAGAATACTATACCCATTAGTTTGCTGTGCCTCTGTCCAGCAGTGAGACAGAGATGATTCCCGGGGTAAAACTACGATCTCCCATCCACTCGTCAATATTTCTCTTGAACAGAGCCAGTGAGGGGCTCTGCCTCACATGGACTGGGATTCTGTTCCATAGTGTAGGGAGTCTCTGGGTGATGAATCTGTCCCTCCAGCACGTCCTATTTATATCCGTGTTGAGGTTTAAGTCTCTTGCTCTCGTGGCTCTGGTGGATTTGGATTTTTTGAGGTGGAGCATGTCCATTAATTCCGGGTTGGACATGGCCTTGTATGTCAGGCACAGATCACCTCTTGAGCAGACGGTATGCGACTGAATAGAGCTGGAGTTTCTTCAGTCGGGCATCGTATGACATATGTTTGAGCCCCTTTATCCTTTTGGTGAGGAACTTTTGGGGTCTTTCCAACTGCTGCAGGTGTCTGGTAAGGTACATTCCGAATGGGGCGTTGTACTCGATCATTGGTCTGATAAGTGAAGAGTACAGGGGTACAATGACCTCTCCTGATCTGGATGTGAATCCCTTCATGATCAGGTGGGCAATGTAGAAGGTCTTCCTAACCATTTTGGCAATGTGAGTGTCAAAAGAGAGGTTACTGTCAACTTGGGTCCCCAGGTCCCTGATAACTTCTTCCGTGTTTAATGGATTACCACCTATGTGGTAATTAGGGGTTACCTTGTTTTTCCCAAAGGGTATGACTATACATTTTTGGCATTTAGCTTAAGGCCATGGCTCTGGCACCAGTTATCCATTTCTATGAGACCTCTCTGGAGGATGTCTGTGTCTGATGGAGTGTCAATTATGGTGCCCAGTTTGCAGTCATCTGCAAATTTTGTCAGCCACAATCCCCCTATGTTTGCCTGCACTTCAGAAAAATAAATGCCGAACAAGAGGGGGCCCAGGACTGAGCCCTGTGGGACACCACTCGTGACCGGCTTAGAGTCTGACATGGCACCAGCAACTCTAACCCTGTGTGTTCTGTCCTTGAGCCAGTTTGCAACCCATCTTGTGACATATGGGTTTACATCTAAGCTGGTGAGCTTTTCTATGATGCCCGAGTGGGGTATTGTGTTGAATGCTTTTGCTAGGTCAAGGTAGGCTGTGTGAACTGCCTTACCCTCATCAATGGCCTTAGTGACTGTTTCGAAAAAGTCGACCAAGTTCAAGAGGCAGGATCTGCCCTTGACAAAGCCAAATTGGGTAGGATCCAGTGTCTGTAGGTCCCCAATGTCTTTATTTATGAGTTCCATTATAATCCTCTCCATAGCTTTGCAGACAAGGCTCGTCAAGCTTATGGGGCGGTAATTTCCAGGGTCCGTAGAAGCACCGCCTTTGTGGAGTGGGACCACAGTTGCCGTATGCCATTCTTTGGGTACGTATCCTGTAGTAAGGCTAAGATTAAACAGCAGACTTATGTGTGGGTTTAGTTCCTCATTGAGTTCGTGTAGCACACAGTCGGGGACACCGTCCGGTCCCATTGATGCTGTGTTTTTTGCTTTAGAGAGAGCAGCTCTCACGTGGGCATCTGAGATGTTTGGGAGGCTAGACTCTGGTGGGATAGATATTTCTCCTTTTGGGGGGGAGGGAGGGGAGAAATTTGCACTGAACCTGTCTGCCAGTATGTTGGCAATGTCTGTGGGTTCAGTGATTTTTTTATCATTTTGGACTAATTCTGAGCATATCTGGGAGTTTCCACCCAGGTTTCTAACATAGCTAAAGAAGGCCTTATGATTGTCTTTTGTGTCATTAGCGATTTTTCTCTCAAAGTTGGCCTTGGATGATTTTATGAGTGATCGTAGTTTTTTGCTAGTATTGATCAGAGATGCCTTCCCTTTTAGGGATTTTGCTCTGTCATGTAGTAGCTTTCTCCTCTTGTTGTAGAGTTTGTTTATGGCTGGGGTCCACCAGACCGGGCGCCTGCCTTTGGTGGAAAGGGTCTTGATTTTATTAGGGATTGCTTGATCCATACATTCCTGGAGGTGCTCGTAGAAGGCATTTGTAAGGGTTTCAGCAGCGTGGGTTGTGGTTTCCACTGGCTCGGGGCCTTGAAGGATACCACTCCAGTCTTAAGAAGTGTGAAGTTTGCTTTTGAGAAGTTCTTCACTGTGGTCTTTTTTGCTGGGGGTGGGGGCGGGATGTGGATCTCCAATGAGATTAATTTATGGTCTGATCTCACCAATGAGGGATATACTTGTGGTGTGGAGCATTTTGACCCCATGTTTGTGATGATCAGGTCTAGTATATTTTCTCCTCTTGTGGGAATGGTGACTAGTTGTTCCATAGCATTTGAGTTTATGAACTCCAGGAACCTTTGGGCTAGGGTGTTGGGGCTTGAGTAATGTTCCCAGTCTATGTTTGGGTAGTTGAAGTCACCCAATATGATGGTGTTTGGAGAGACATTCATACTCTCCAGTGTCTTCAGGAAGGCTGTGTGGGTTTCCTGAGTTTGAGAAGGTGGTCTGTAGCATGCTACAAACTGTAGGGCAGTTTTACCTATGGTTAATTGCACCTGGATGGTCTCCGATGCTTCGTGCGTTGCCACTAACCTGGAGGTGTGGGTATCCTTTATGAATATGGATACTCCCCCTCCTTTTGTGGTTCGGTCAGGATTTTGGGGCCGGAACGCATGATATGAGGTATAACCTGATAGTGCTGGGGTGCTCTCAGGAGCCTTGAACCAGGTTTCAGTCACAGCACAGACATCAATGTTCTCCATACTGAGGAGGGCTTCGAGGGCGTGCATCTTGAGGTTTAGACTTCTGGCATTGAGCAGTATTACCCTTAGTTTTTCTCCATTTTTGTTTTCTAGGGCGGTAGGTTTATCATTTGAGCCTTGCCTAAAAAAGGCACTATGGAGGTGGCAAGAGCCTTTGCCAATATCCGAAAGCCCAGGGGTGACAGGTGCAAGCCGTCCCTTGCGAAGCAGTGTGGCTTGTCAAGCATGTCATCCCAGGCAGACAGACATTGGATCCCCTTAGAATGACACCAGTAATTAAGCCAATTATTAAAGCTGATCATTTTGTCTCTGTATTGTGGCATCATTCTTGGTGAGGGTAGGATACTGCTCAGGGTCAGGGTCATACCGGCCTGGGCTACATAATCTGAGAGCTCCTCTATGTCTCTTTTCATGTAGTCCAGGGAGGTATGTCTCAGGTCGTTCACACCGGCATGGACAATGACTGAGTCATACTTGTACTTGCTGTGGAGTGACCTGAGTGCTTGTGTTATGTGGCGGATTCTAGCACCTGACAGGCAGCTTACTGTGATCTTTTCCTTGTTCAGTCTGGTGAGTGGGACGTCAGTGTGTCTGACTATGGAGTCACCTAGAACAAGTGTGTCTGGCATTGTGTTTGACCTTAAGGGCTGTGACTGTTTAGCACACTGACTTTGAGAACTATGTGTTGCATGTCTTATGTCTTGAGGTGGCAGTTGCTTGGGTGTCTGCTTTGGAGGCCTCTGTAGTTTTGGTAGATTTTTGATCAGTGCCTCCGAGTATGTCTTTGTGTGTTTGTGTTTGTTTTGCAGTTGTGATAGTTCTATGTGAAACTGGGTTTGTGGTGTGCGTGGTTTCCTTCTCCTACTGTCTGGTCTTGCCAGTCCTGAGTTGAGAGAGCTCAGCCTCCAATTTGGCTATATAGTTGCATCTCTCACATGTATTTGTGCTTTGTGGGATAAGGAGTGGGTTGTCTGTGTACATGAGGCAATTGTAACATTGCCTCAAGATGCCCAGATTCACCAGCTGAACAGGAGAGGACGCTAGCAACTGACCCTTCGACATGCTAGAAAAAGTAAAAAAGTTTGCTGTGTAACTGAGTCAGAAGGGACCTATAGGGAAATGGGTACTCGAGGGGATTCTAGGCTAATGTAGTACTTACTTTAGTATATAAGTACTTTACCTATATAAAAATGCTTTAGGAGCAAGTGCTGAGCTTTTGAGATAGAGAATAGACTGTTTAGATAGCAAGTAGAGAAGTTCTAAGGGAAAAATTGAAGAGCAGACTTTACGGAGCCAGAAATAGTTTAAACTTGTTTAACCGGCGCTGCCCGATGGTGCTCTATGGGCAACTCCGCGCGAAATCACGCTAAAGCGGGCTTTATAGCAGGGGGTTGAAAAGAGCTAGGAATTGACCCAAAATGGCCAATAGACTACAAGTTTCTGGCTGGAACCACTGCTCTAGGGACAAATAGGCTGCTCAGTGCTCCCCACTCCCACTGGTGAACAAAGAAGCTTCCCTTTATCCAAATAGGATATGGAATAGCACAGGAACCAAGCCAAAGCCCAGAGATCAGCAAACTCTGAAGACTGGTTCAGTGTTGGTATTTTCAGCTACTGAGTAGTTTAACATTTGGATGCCTGTAAAGGTGTCTGATAAGTTTAGCCACTTGTCATTTATTTGATTGGGGCCTGTGAAGTATTTACACATATGTGGAAGAGCTTCACCATACTTAGCAAGGGGGTCATACTTGTGCTGTGTAACTGCAAGGCTGTACTGTGCTTGGTTTTTAGAATGTGTTCATTAAAAAATGAAACTTTTTAAAAATACATTGCAGTTAATCTTTGAACACTTTAAACATTTTGACTAACACACGTCTCTGTCCATTCATTCAGTGACCTAATGTTGAGTATGTTGTTCTTGGCCTAATACAGTGATTCATGGTAGTTAGTGTAAACATGTCACCAGTTTAGGTTTGTTTCCCTCCTAACTTGTGGTACTGTAAACATGTCGGCTGTTTAGGTTTGTTTCACTCAAGTTATGGTAATTTTTTTTTCTCGTAACGATTTTATTGAAGAAGCAGCATTTATGGGTTCAGCTGTGGTTTTATGGCCACGATTTAGAGGTTCTGTTTAAGGATCTTCATTCACGTGCTTGCATCTCAGTTCCTTTACCCTTCTATATTTAATTTTACTATGTTTTGGAGTGAAATGTAGCAAATCATATTTTCTTTTTTACCATAGCTGCCTATTTTCCCCATTTCATTTTTTGCAAGGGGTTACAGCTTAGTATACTTCTTGTTCTATCGGTTTTGTACAGTCAGGCTCTTGTCTCCTCCAGACTCTTGTCACCTCCAGGAGAAAGATGGGCATACTTTTGTGGAGGGTAACAGCACTTAAAAAGATACTATTTTCTGCTGACATTGTAGCATTTATTTTTAATTGAGACCCATTGTTCCAACATAGTAAATACTGTTACAGTTGAAGCTTCCATTTTCTTGGGGATTGCTGTTCCTGTGCACTTATGCATTAGGTTTGCTTGACTGGTTCAGGTGGCAATTCAAACGACTTTCCAGGAGCTGCTTAAGTTATAAGTTTTGTGCTCTGTGACATTACTATGAGGAGAATACATTTTTTGAAAGATAGTTTTGTTAGTGAAACTGTGCTGAGGTTCTGTTCCTAGCCTTCAGTTTTTCCACCCCCCCCCCCAAGCCTTTCCAGTACATAATTGCTTCTTGTATCTCCCATTCTGTTTTTTGACCTCTCTTCCCTCCACATTGTAGCTTTTACCCACCTACAGTTATTATTTTTAACTTGCAGTATTGTATTGTGATCAGTACTCTCTCCCGGTCTCTCCTGCCTGTGCTTTTTTTTGTGTTCTACTTGTATAACCCCCCCCCCCCCCTCGCAAGTTCTGTGCCTCTACAGCTCTAGTCAAGTGTGTATTCTTTGTCTTTTTGCTGTCACAAAATTTAGCACCGTGGAATCCTGTTTGGCATATAGTGAGAGTGCTGTCACTGTAATTTGAAACTATAGGCCAGATAACGTGTGTGTTTCCTATGTAGAGTAAGTAATTTGCTGTTGGGGATTATTCACATGAGTTCTTGATGCTCTGTTGTGTAGTGCAGTTGCGCACTACTTGTGAAGAATCTTTGCTTCTGCATTGTATTTTTGAGTTTGTAACTCTACCCGTTGTCCTTATCTGGGTATCCTTGTCAACAAAATGTAATGAAAGAAATCAACACCACCTTTGAGTTATTGGGCAGAAGGAAAGACTTGTCTTTTCCCATGTGGTTTTTTTTTTTAAATGGTGTTAGGTAACAAAGAACGTACCAACCTTTCTTCATTTTCCTTGGAAGGAGACCAAATTGAAGATATGAACATCTTTAGGTACATTAATCTAATCTATATATTATAGATATTTTAATGTAAGTATTAGCAGCTTGATTACATTGTAGAAGAATTGTGCATTTTTAAATTGGATTTTTTTTTTTTGTGTAATCGAGTTTAGTATACAGTTTATTCATTTTGGTGAAGTAAGCATGGGAGGAATGAGTTATGTTTTAGTTTAAAATTTAATAAACACATTTATGTGTTAGTATCATAGAAACATTGTTCGATTTTTTTATTCTTTTAGTGTGTGTTCTCGTAATACATAATAAAGTAATAGTTGGCTTGGAACATCCCTGTCTACATGGCGTTCTTTGGGTTTTTCCACTTACTTGTCAGAGTATGTACCACTTAATTTGTAGTAGAGTATTTTAGTTCTATGCATGTTTAAAACAAGTGTTGCACAAAAGACAGAAGAATATTCTTTGACCCAGTTTGCCATTAGCGCCATACCCACTACTCTTGTGTGTACTTGTTTCTAAAAAAAAGTCTTGGGCTGCGTGTCTTCTGTGGATTCAGTAATTGTGAAGTGTTTGGGAAACCTGGGCCGACTAGTTGTGCTTCCAGGATTGTGGATCGTGATTCTCTTAAAAACTTCTTTGTTTGATCTTGGGCCTCATTAGAACAGTAGTGAGATATAAAGTCTTCATATATCAACTCTATTGGGCTGCGATCCGAGATGCTGTATCCTGCTTGTGTGCTCCCTTTCCAGAAAATCTTGTAGTTGGTTGAATTCCTCTAGGGATATGTGTGCGCTCTATATTGTAGTGTGAGTTGCATCTTTATTTAAGTTTATAATCTTTTGCTTGTTTTTTAATTTTTAATTGTTTTTGTAATTTTGCATTATGAATTTAAATTTTATTGAATTTTTTAGTGTTACATTGGCCTTCATTTGTGTTTCAAACAGTTTTATGTCTCTTAGAACAAAAAGTACTCTCTTTTATGGATCTTCTCATAACAAACATTCCCAAGAGCATTACTAACCCCACCATGCTACCTCCTTTAGTGACCACTGTCTATTTTTATTTCACCTAACAACTACATGTAACAACCCCCCCCCCCTTAAAAACTACCACTGTCTACCACAAGACCTCCAAGAGTATTGGCGCTGTAAAACGTAAATTATCCCAAACTATAAAACTGGTAACCTTTCCTCTAAAAGCCAAGGTCGGTCAGTGTTGCTACCTAACAGCCAGTCTGTTCAACCTGTAAGGCAAGTTATTTCCTCAGGGTAAACTTGAAAAAAGCACAATTTGCACTGGCTATAAACAAAAATGAACTAATAAACCAAAAAAAGAGTGCAACAACTAGTATGTGTCCATATCGCATTTGTTAAAAAGCACTTTCATCCAATTAGACTAAACCAAAAATAATGCAACAGCTGTTGTGTGTCTGATAAGTGGGTGAATGTTACTGTATGGACACATCTTGGCTGTCAAGTTCTCTTTGGTTTTATTTCCTCAATGTAAGCTGGTCACGTAGATACACTCGTAGTACATGTTTCACAGATCAAATTGAGTGATTACTTGGATCAAATAGACATACTGTGACACCAGGAACAAATTTATACCTGTCAGAAACCTGGCTAAAAGGTTACCAGAAGTTGCAAAGCTATCTGACTTCACTAAACCTAAAATGCACTGATTTTGAGAGGCTATTTAAACATTGGAGTCTCATTAATGGCCTTGCAGGATGTACTTCATGTAACCTCATGACTCTGTTCCCATGACTCAGCTCCCACGCTCACTGGCAATCTGACAAAAGTAACCTCTGTTAATGAATACCCTACCTTCCCACCCCACATAACAAGCAGACTCCCCAGTCTTCAAACCTGAACCTCCTCATTCATCCATGCTATTTCAAGAAATAACCAAACAAATTAAGAAACTCTTTGAAATCTCCCACAAATGTCCCCATAGCTGCAGATGGGCTTCTGCCTTGGTTTACACAGTACAGTAAAGAACCTACAATTCCCAGCTATACAGCATTTGACTCTCCTCCAGTACAGTGACTGTGCTGTGGAAATATAAGCAGTAGTAAAACACATACATAAGCAATCTAAACTTGAACATCCCAATGACTTTAGGTCAGTTTCAGTCCTTCCCACCGGAGTCAAAATCTTTGAAAATCATCTTCATCTATTGCACAGAATATATTCAGAAACAGTGTAATTCTCCAAAATGAGCAAGGCTTCTGAAGTGGCCCTAGTATTACCAAAGCCTTTACATTTTTACAGATAACCTCCATTTTCATAAGGATATAATCTTCATCAATGTGACAAATCCTTTGATTTGCTGGACCATCTGCTTGTACTAAACTTTTTTTTTTTTTTTTTTTTTCTTCTTATTCTCAACTTGAACCAGCCATATCTCTCTTCAGTTTAGAAACTTGCTGGACAGGAGTGACTTTAAAGTCAAAGTTGGGCTGAACTCCTACCTAATCAAAGGAGTACCTCCGTGATCCATCATATATCCCCAGTACCTTTCATGCTGTTTAATTGCTTACTCACAGACCTCTCTCAGTTCAGTGTCATTCTGTATGCACAGTCCTCCACAGAGCCAAGCTATACTTAATACGAAAAAGAGAATATCTGTGATCTCTAGTACTAAACAGAAACTTTCCAGTGCCCCTCTTAAGTGGATCATTTAGTTTAGGAACGAACAACCACTCTCTCTTCCAGTACTTTGGTATCTGGCTTGACCAAAACCTAAATCTGCAGCATTATATCTCTGCAAGTTCTCTCAACTCGAGCAGCTGTAGGCAAAGGCATTCTAATGCCACAGCTAAAATATGAATTCCTTATTGTAACCAGTGCTTCCAAGGAAAATTTGACCTTCCTCCAAAGTATAAATTCATCTCTTTGGCTCCCAAATGAGCACATCCTTGCAGTGGCATTCAAAAGGCAAAATGGTCTACTTTTGTTAAAGGCGCGCCCTACTCATCTCCCCCGCTTGTAACCTTTTAAACTACAAAAGCGCAACTAAAATGTAAATTACCTGTAACCCTAAAGTCATTGTCCCATGAACCCTTACTGAATTCAAGGTACTCGTCACAGTTTTTTGTCACCAGCCCCCCCCCCCCCACATTGTATCTTTAGTGTGAGGAATTCCCCGATCACTCCCTTTCTGTCATGTCTTCTACAGCTAGTTCCAAGAAAAAATGAAAAAAAAAATTGAATCATGAACCCTCTAAGTGTATCTAAGTGTAGTATAACAGGATGTATAAAGTACAGTTGTGTAAAATCTTACCATAACGGTAGATGTCCTTGCCTTCACTGCTGCGGTATTTGTTAACATTTGGGATTTCCTACCTTGGAAGCCTGTCATGCGGCCACTATACCAAAGACTTTCTGTTGCATAAAAAATGTATGCCTGAACATCAAACACTCCTTATGTACTGTATGGCATAAAGGTGATGTTTAGGCTTGCCATAAACGGAACTGATTTGCCCCAGTAGGAACACCAGTCCAAGGAACCCAAGAGATAAACTTTACATCCAGGGTGGCAAAGGACTGGGGGTGGGGTGGGGGGAGGGAGCGAATACCGCAGCAGATCAGTAAGAGGCTGAAGCCTATGCCAAGAAAATCCCCTCAACTGAACTAAAAACAGCAGCCCTAGAAGAGGCATCTGCTGCACCATTAACTACATTTAATAAAATGACTGACTTGAGAGAAAGTACCTAGCAATGAAAGAACAAAAGTTTTACTGTCAGACTTGGGAAAATCAGAAGTAAGTTGACAGGCCTGAGAAAGAAGAACCAACACATACCTAGACAGGTGGGTCTGATAATTAATGGCCCTAAAACCTAAGGTAGCAGAAGTGTAAACCTTCTTACCTGCCTTTTTCATAGTTCTTCTATCTTTGTCAGAAGACGGTAACTTGGGCAAAGGAAGCAATTGAGGTGGCTTATCATAGGCTGCAGAGACCACAGAAGGGTCAGCAACAGCAGGACATTTATACAAAAAGAAACAATCTGCAGGCATCCTCGGACACCCTGCAAAACCTGTCTGTCTTTTCGGGAGCAGGGAGTAAAGAATTAGGAGCATGAGAGGCATTGGAAAAAACATCCAGCAAAGTAGCCAAAACAGGAGGAATAGCCGCAGGTTTAGGAGACTCCAATTATAGCAACTCACAGTACCTCCCTATGGATATCAGGGGCCTGAGCACAATCCCACTTAAAATCCATCATCCTAGAGAGCGTATCCTGAAAGGAAATTTTCTCAAAAGGAGCATCAGAACTAATAGATTCCTCCTCCTCTGACCTATAGTCCAAAGGAGAAGGATTTGAAAAGAATAAGTCGGGGATTCGCCATCAGAGTCTGACTTGGTCTCAGAAGAATCCTGTTCACTAGGCTTTTTAAGAGGAGTAGAGGATCAAGGAGGAGCAGGAACTGAAACCCCTTGAGGAGGCTTCAAAGACTTTTTAAGCAAAAAAAATGGCCCCCGAGTGAAAGCCTGCCATTCACTTTGAGGATCCCTAGGAACAGAAGAAACCTGCAAGTTTTTGCTCCTTTTTTAAGGAATGTCCCCTTGAAAAAACTCAGACTCAAGCTCAGGATAGTAGTTGAGAACTGTAGAAGGAACTTCTTCCTCATCTAAAATCTGAGGAACTCCCCTAGGCCCCTCTGAAAAAGTCGACTGTGGTTCCCCATGAACGTACGAGAAGGACGCCTGCAAAGCCTCATCGAGCATGCTGCCAGTTGGAACCTCACTGGTATCCAACACGGTTGCAGTAGAGGAATTCGACAAAGCAGGCAAGCAAGTCTCCTCCTGGTTTTTAACAACCGCGGGGGAAAAAACACCTAGCAGAGGCTGGACAGCGGAAGATTCTGGTCCTACCTTTTTCATCTTCTTCCCTAGCAGCTGACCCTTGGGGTGGGAGATTCCATCCATTGTATCTTTAGCAAGAAGCTTAAGATGCTGGTTCTCAAAGATAACAAGGAAAGGGAGGAAAGTCTACTGCAAAGGGTTATGGAATGAATGCCTGACCAATAGAACAAGATGTATGGCAACGAGATGCTTCTAAACAAAAAAGACACCTGTCATGGCAGTCTTTATGGGGAATCTGTCTGCCACACTGGCATTTAGCCTTCCTGGATGACATTAACCCCAAGGAGCACAAAAAAGCAAGAGAAGACGGGGGGGGGAGTTGTCTGCACTGCAAACAGGCATAGGTAATCACTGGAGAAAGTAAATGCGTTCAACTGGCAAAATGGATACTTGTAAGCAGACCAATGAAAAGATGCATTCGGACTGGTGGCAAGGAAGTACTATTTATGGTGAGCCTGAATGTTACCTTTATACCCTACGGTAAGCAAGGAATGTTTGAGTGATGTTTAGGTGTACCTTTTAAATGCAACAGGAAGTCTTGGTATATTGGCTGGACAACGGGCTTCCACTGCAGGGAATCTCAAATGTTAAGAATACTGCAGCAGTGAATGTAAGGACATCTTTAAATCCATTTCCCTCCCTCCCCTCTAGCCTGTTATTTCTTCATGGTAAATTCTGTTTTCCCACAAATGACTTCTTGCCCCCCCCCCCCCCCACATCACCTTGTATGTTTCATTTTGATCTAGTTTAAATTCTTGTTTTATATAAAACACACACACACACATCACTGGATATAAAAAGTTTACACACCCCTGTTAAAATGCCAGTTTTTTGTGATAAATGAGACCATAATAAATCAATTCAAAACTTTTCCCACCTTTAATGTGACCTATAACCTGTACAATTCAATTGAAAAACAAATCTGTTGGGGTAAAAAATATAAAAAAACGTACAATACACTAGTTGCATAAGTGTGCACACCATTAAACTAATACTTTGTTAAAGCACCTTTTTATTTAATTACAACATTCAGTCCTCTTGGGTACACACCTGCCATCAATTAAAGAGACTCTGATTAACCCCAAATGAAGTTCAGCTATCCTAGTAGGATTTTCCTGACATTTACTCAGTTACTTGCTACAGCAAAAGCCATGGTTTGCAGAGAGCTTACAAAGCATCAGAGATATCTCATTGTTGAAAGGTGTCGGTCAGGAGAAGGGTACAAATAATTGTCCACAGTATTGGATATACCATGGAACACAGTGAAGACAGTCATCAAAAAGTGAAGAAAATATGGGACAATAGTGATGTTGCAAAGAACTGGACATCCCTCCATAACTGATGAAAAGACGAGACAAAAACTGGTCAGGGAGGCTGTCAAGAGACTTACAGGAACACTGAAGGAGCTGCAGGAATTTCTGGCAAGTACTGGTTGTGTACTACATGTGACAGGACTATGGGGTAGGGTTGCAAGACAGAGGCCTTTTCTTACAGAGGAAAACATCAAGGCCCGACTAACATTTGCAAAACGATACATAAAGTCTCCCAAAAGCATGTGGGGAAAATGTATTATGGTCTGATGAGACCAAGGTTGAACTTTTTGGCCACAAATCCAAAAAGTACGTTTGCTGCAAAAATAACATCCCCACGGTGAAGCATGGTGGTGGCAGTATCCTGTTTTGGGGTTGCTTTTCTTCAGCTGGAACCGTGGCTTTGGTCAGGGTGGACGGAATTATGAACATCTCACACTGAGCTAATCGAAGGAAAGACACTGAGCAAACTCTGAGCTATAATATATAACATTAAATATCCTGTTTTTTTGCTTATTTTTTCAAGATATTTATAGCACTTTGTGTACTATATATTTTTCTAGATAGTTTAACTGTTTGTGAGGTATTGACTGGAAATTGTCCACTTTTATTAAGCATCTGTTGGGTTGTTTTGTTTCTGATAACTTGTTGCATTTAAACGCTTTCTCTAGAGGCTCCTTTAGCTGTTTAAAACTTTCATTTAAAGGCTCACTGCTGATTTTCTGCTGTGAGAAACATTTCTGCAGTTTGTTTCTAAGTAGTGTGGATATTTGTAGCATTATCCATATTCAGGCTTGTATTTGGGCCTAGTGTTTGTAGAGGCTGTGTGTCTGAGCACATATTCCGGGACATCTTGGTTTAGCCAAACCCTCCCTCCCTATTGGTATGGTGTTCTTATAGTTAGTGGCTTTGCAGTTGCCCGCCCCTACTGTAAGTTTGATCTGGGGCCCTCCTCCCAGTCTAGTGTCATTACCTCATTCTACCCAATACAGGGAGAACATTTGAGAAGGCCAGTTAGCTTAGTTTCTGCTACTCCTTTCTCTCTTTCCACTCAAAAAAAAGTCTAAGCTTGTTTCCTGCCTTTCCTGTGGGTAGTCTAGTCTGGATATAGATTTGCCGTGTCCAGGCCTATTTGTAGGCTTCTAGGTCCCCAAGCCTTTCTGTGTTGAAGGGAAGCCTTCTAGCTTAGTTTTGTTTCTTAGAACTAGCCAGTGTTTTGTTTCAGCACTCATCTGTTTCTTTGAGCTCAGCACTTGTTCAGAACTTCTTGTAAGCACTAAATAAGCTACAAATTACTACAGCACTCAGCTTTCCTCACTGTATAGAGGAAAACAGTTTCTAGTACTTAACAAATAAGCACCTATCCAGGCATGTCTAAGGGTCAGCTCCCGGTGTTTTCGTCTGTCTACCTGATGAATCTGGGCATCTTGGGGCAATGCAGTAATTGCCTCATGTACACAGACAACCCTCTCCTCCTACCACCCAGCACTACAACCTGTGAGAGATGCACTTTATAGCCAAACTGGAAACAAAGCTGTCTTCACCCAAGACTGGACTAGACAGTCAAGAGGAGAAGGTAAACACTTGCACCACACCACACTCGGCACATAGTCCCTCAAAACCTACACCACCAAAACACACACATAGAAACACAAAACACGCACCTACATTCGCGGAGGCTCTCAGTAAAAACCTGCCCAAGCAATAGGGACCTCCAAAGCAGAAAAACAAGCAACCTCCACCCCCCAACACAACCCAAATGACATAGCTCACAAACTCAGTGTGCCACTCAGCCGCAGCCAATAAGGCATAACAACATACCCAACACTCTAGTCATAGGTGACTCTATAGTCAGGCACACTGATGTTCTACTCACCAGGCTAAACAAGGAGAAAGTTACTGTCAGCTTCCTGTTGGGTGCCAGGATCCACCACAAAACGCATGCACTCAGGTCACTCCACAACAAATACAAATATGACTGTCATTGTCCATGTTGGTGTGAATGATCTGAGACGTACCTCCTTGGACTACATGAAAAGGACATGGAAGAGCTGTCCGATCTTGTAGCCCAGGCAGGTATGACCCTAGCCCTGAGTAGCATCCTGCCATCACCCAGAATGATACCACAGTACAAGGACAAAATTATTGACTTCAACAATTGGCTAAGCTTCTGGTGTCATTCTACGGGGATCCAGTATCTGTCTGCCTGCCTGGGATGACATGATCGACAAACCACGAGGCTTTGCCAGAGATGGCCTGCACCTGTCGCCCCTGGGATTCCGGATACTGGCTAAGGCTCTAGCCACCCCTATGGTGCCTTTTTTAGGCAAGGTTCAAATGACAAATTCACCACCCTAACAGGTAAAGGCAAGAAGAATCTGAGGGTATTGCTACTCAATGCTAGAAGTCTAAACCTCAAAATGCACTCACTCGAGGCACTCCTTAAAATGGAGAACATCAACATCTGTGCAGTGACAGAGACCTGGTTCAAGGCTCCAGAGAGTACCCCTACATTACCAGGCTATAATTCATAACACACCTTTCGGCCACCTAACCTGGACCAAAACACTAAAGGCGGAGGCGTGTCCATATTCATTAAGGATATCCACACCTCCAGGCTAGTTGTTCAGCATAATGCATCCGAGATTATCCAGGTGCAACTAACTCTGGGCAAGACTGCAATCCAAATTGTAGCTTGCTACAGATCCCCCACCATGCCCCAGGATTCCCACTCCTCATTTCTTGATACACTGGAAAATATTAGGGTGCAATCTAACACCCTAATAATGGGTGATTTCAACTACCCTACCATTAACTGGGAAAACTACTCATGTACTAACTCTTTTGTGCTCAACGTTTTCTGGAATTCATAAATTCCAATGCCATGGATCAACTTATCCACACCCCCACCAGGGGCAGCAATATCCTAGACCTGGTTATAGGTTCATAGATTAGTACTAGGCTAACTGCCCTTGTGAGCCATTTTAAGCCTAGCCAATTACTCCTTGTGAGACTCAAACTCTGCACCTTGTGTTTGTAAGGCAAACACCTTGACCATTAGGCCACCCTCCCAACTTATTTACCAACATGGACAACCGGTGTTCCACACCAGAGGTCAATTCCTTGTTGGTCAGATCCGACCACAAGCTAATCACCCTAGACATCCACATTCCTCCCCTACCCCCCATTAGGGAAACCACAGTAAAAAATGTTACCAAAGCCAACTTCACGCTTCTTAAGACAGAAGTGGCAAACTTCACAACACCCATGCTGACGGACAATAGAGGTATGACTGCTGAATTCTACACAAATGCACTTTATAAGCACTTACACGAGTGCATGGATCGTGCAATCCCTAACGGAACCAAGATGCTATCCTTCAAAAAAAGGAAGCCAATCTGGTGGTCCCCTGCCATAAACAAACTCTACAACAGAAGAATGAAACTTGCAAAAAAGAGTAAAATCCCATGATTGGAGAAACTCCCTGGTCAGCCTCAGTAAGAAGCTGAGATCCCTCATAAAATCCTCCAAAGCTAGTTATGAAAACAAAATTGTCATGGACTCTAAAGACAACCACAAAGCATTCTATAGCTATGTCAATAATCTCAACGGCAACACTCAGATCTGCTCTGAGTTGCAGCACAATGGCACTAAATGTTCAGAACCAACTGATATTGCCAACATCCTGGCAGATAGTTTCAGTGCTAACTTTACCCCCCTGTCATCTCCTAAAGGGCCCATCTCTATACCAGAAGAATGCAAAGTTCCTGTAATCACGGCTGCACAGGTAAAAAACACACAATCTAAAGCCAAGAACACAGCATCCATGGGACCTGACAACATCCCAAGCTGCGTTCTACATGAACTACAGAATGAACTGGCACCCCACCTAAATAACCCTGTTCAGTCATAGCCTCACCTCAGGCTATGTGAACACTGAATGGCGCACAGCGACAGTTATCCCACTCCACAAAGGGGGAGCCACCACAGACCCTGGAAACTACTGCCCCATTAGCCTAACGAGCCTGGTCTGCAAGGCTATGGAACTTATAAACAATGACATTGGTAATCTCCAAACTCAGGACCCCACCCGGTTCGGGTTTGTAAAAGGCAGATCATGTCTCCTAAACCTGATAGACTAATTTGAAGCAGTCACCAAAGCCATAGATGAGGGTAAGGTGGTTCAAAGGTGGTTCACGCAGCCTATCTAGATCTTGCCAAGGCTTTCGACACCATCCCCTACTCTAGAATTATAGATAAACTCACTAAACCAGGTATAAATCCCTGTGTCACAAGATGGGTTGCCAACTGGCTCACTGACGGAACCCACAGTTGAAAGTAGCAGACTCCAAATCCGACTTCAGACAAGTGGAATACCACAGGGTTCAGTCCTAGGTCCTTTCCTGTTTGGTATCTACTTCTCTGAAGTACAGGCCAACACAGAAGGTCTTTGGCTAACGAAGTTCGCAGATGACTGCAAACTAGGAGCCATAATCAAAACTCCAAAAGATGTGGACATCCTACAAAAGGGACTTCCTGAGACAGATGCCTGGTGTCAAAGCCATGGCCTCAAGCTCAATGCCAAAAAGTGCATTGTCATCCCTTTTGATAAAAACTCAGTACCCATGAACTACCACATAGGCGGTAGTCTACTTGACACTGAGTCTACTTGACACAAAGTGTGATAAGAGACCTTGGGACACAGGTGGACAGTAGTCTCTCCTTTGATAATCGCATTGCCACAGTAGTCAGGAAATCCTTCTACGAGGCACACCTCATCACAAAAGGTTTCTCATCCAGGAAAAAAGAGGTCATTGTTCCCCTCTACTCGTCACACATTAGACCCATTATACAGTACAATGCCCCTTTTGGTATGTACCTCACAAGACATCTACAACTGGAAAGGCCACAGAAATACCTCACAAAGAGGATTACCGGCCTCAAACAGATGCCCTACGCAGACCGTCTAAAAAAAACTGCAGCTTTACTCCGTTGCATATCGCCTACTCTGAGGCGATCTCTGCCTAACACACACAGCTATGTCAAACCCAAAGCTTTTAGACATGCTCCACTTAAAGAAATCCCAGTCCCTATGAGCTACAAGGTCTAGGGACCTAAACTTGTCACCACAATAAACAGAACATGCTGGAGGTATAGATTCCTGTCCCAGAGACTTCCCATATTCTGGAACAAACTACATATCTATATCAAACAAAGCTCCTCATTAGCGCTCTTCAAGAAAAATCTTGATGATTGGA